>NW_026612650.1:8266835-8523059 GCF_029582105.1 Oenanthe melanoleuca | reverse complement strand
CAGCAGCCCCTTCAAGGACCCTGAGCTTCCAGCAAGGTCTGCGTGTGCCTTGCAAAGGGAGTGGCTTGCAGGGATGGAGCTGTCAACCCACTGCAAAAGCTGAGAGGAAATCAGAAGCAGGAAAATGCCATTTTGGCTCAAAGGCTGCCCAGATTCTTCATGTTTTCCTTCTACTCCAAGATAGGCAGGCAGGGCTGGGCTCCAGCAAGGTTCAAGTTTTTGGTGATCTCTGGCATCAAAGGCATCAAGTAAACTCTTGTATGCACTGATTGCAATAAGGGAACTGAAGGAAAAAAGGAGATGTCAGAAGGGTCAGGCAGGTGAAGCAGCTGGGCTGGGGCCCCTCGCTGTCTTTTCTCCCCGGCACGGCTCAGCTCACAGACTCTTGGGCTTGGAGCGGGGCTGCTCTGCTTCTGCCAGCACCATGGCCCTGCTCTTGGACAAACAGTTTTCTGCTAGGAGAGCCCTGCATACTGCTCCACACATCTTTCATAAAGGCCGTAAAACCAACTCCAAACACTCTGCTTATAGCAGCTTTCAACGCAGGGCTGCAGAAATCCAGGACAACTGCAAGTGAGTGCTGGAAGGCTTTTGTCCTGTTCCTGCCAGCAGAATTCTCCATGATCTGATGCAATTTTATTCACACATAACATGAGAGCTGAGGATTTTTCAATTAAGATGTTTGATGATGAGTAACAAGCCTTGGGAGCATGAGGTTCAGGGCTGTCATGTGAAAGCATGAGCATATCCTCCAAAGTGATCCATTTAATTGTCCATTTTATTACTCTTTTATTTATTCCACACTAATATAGCAAGCCAAGCTTTTCTTGGAGGCAAAACAGGCATGGGATGCACGATGGTCCCTTGCAGGGTCAGCGGGGCTGGAGTGACCAAGCAGGCAATCTGCTTCATGGTGAACCACTACAGAGCTATATCCCAGTGTGGGTTTAAGTAGCATGGGATTGTTAACAGCTCCTTTCCTGCATGAGATACAAAAAGAAGGTCCCAAATGATCTCGTTGCAAGCATGCAGTAAAGAACTGATCCTGCTATCCTAATGAAGCTTTGACTTTGGCAATTACATATTTATACAAAGACACTTCAGGTTTCTCCCCACACTTGCAGTGCTGGCATTCCCTGTTTCCCATTTACTGTTTTTCTCCAGAGACTGATGGTGTTTTTGATGCTGTTTTGAAACAAAAAGCCCTGACATCTGGACATCCTGAAGGGGCATGAAATGCTGATTAAGTGTTGATATTTGTAGCTACCCAGATCTTCACTTAGCAGTACTCTGAAGCACCAGCAGGAGGACCAGGCATCATTCCCGTCCATGGATTTTCACGTTGCTGGTGTGCAAGAGCAATGACTTTGAGGATGGATAAAAATGCCCCTATTCAAACAGTGGGTGTGCAAGGAGATGTGAAGTTTCACTGCCTTTTCTAGGATATTTTAGAAAGATCTAAGAGACTATTGGGGCATGGAGTGGGTCCCTAATTTTGTCTCCAGAGGAATCCCCAGAGGACACATTCACTCTGCTGGTGATGGCAACCCCATCACAGATAGTTTTCCCTGCAACACGCCACCCTGCCTCGGCTTTACTAGGCCAGGACTAGACCCATAGCTAAGCAAACACATAGAGTTTGACATACAGGTTTTCCTTCAGAAAACCTAACACATTCACATTCATTTTCTTCTGTAACATCAGAAGCTGGCAAGCAGGAGGACTTTGCTGTCAAAAGGTCACAGTTCACACTGGGCCCAAAAATGTTTTTTCCAAAGGCAAAGCAAATTGAAATGTGAAATTTAGAAGCTTCAAATTGATGCCTTAAGATCCAAGTTTGCTGTTCTGCTTGGGTATGCTTTCTGTTGTGCTTTAGGGTGATAAAGGCGAAACAGTCCGATACCAGCTATGGACTCAAGGACAGTTTCTTCAGACGCCAGGCCCAAAGTATAAACAGTGTGAGAAGCGGAGGGCAGGCCAGCCAGGAGAAGAGGAGGAGGAGGAGACCTTACAATTTGAGACTATTAATTGGATGGTTGACTCCTGTATGTAAATGGACTGAAGTCTATAAAAATGTGAAATCATGTGACCAAGCTCTCTTTTGCATCCACCTTGGAGCCACTCAGGCAGCGCGGGGGCCACGCTGTGGCACTGTTGCTGCCAGGGTGTGGCCTTTGAAGGCCTTTCAATAAATACCTATTATTATACCTATTTATTTCCCCTAACTCTGTGTGATCTCTGTTGCAGCTCCTAAAGGCAACAGTTTTTGGTGAGCCAGGCAGGAGAGGAGGCATCTGGAAAAATCCCTGGACTGAGGCCGGCAGCTCTGGAAAGGCCCAGCGGAGGTCCAGAGATATCAGAGCCAAGAACCCTGGGAACAGAGATGTGTGAGTGACGGAATAAAAGGTATTCTGTTAGTTTAGCATCTGGGTTAGGTGCTAATAGGATTTGTAATTTGTAATTTTGTGAAGTGTGAATTTGTTTTGGAGCACAACAATTCTGCTCTTTATCTGTAACAAGGACTGCCTTCATAAAGAGCAGGTTTGAATTGCAGTGCTCTTGGCTTGAAGCCAAAGAGAGGTGCAGTTAATTAGTGTCTGTGATGTGGCTCAGAGGGTCGTGGTTTCAAATCCCGACTGTTTGTTTTGTGCTTTGCTGTATATTTCAGGATATCAGAATGGGTTGCACATCCTCTTCTGAATCTGATAATAATAGTATTCCAAGAGATAGCCCTTTGGGGCTAATATTGAAAAGCTGGGCAAATCTGATTGGAGAGGATTCCGAGCTTTCAAAACCTAAACTTATTAGACTCTCGGAAAAAAATTTGGCCAGTGTATGAATTAGATAATGGGGAAACCTGGCCTAAGTTTGGAAGTTTAAATCGAAAATTAATATCAAGTTTAATATCCCAACTACGTAGAAATAAATTTTTTGAAGAGCTAAAATATGCCGGCTTTTCCTGATATTAGCATGTGAGCTGGACCGGGAAAAGGAGAAAGAGCATATATTAGTCTTAAAGGATAAAAAGAAGGAGCCAACTTTCAGTAGTTTATATAAAAATCCAGAGGAAACAGAGAAAGCAGATTTGGACCTGGTAGCGCCTGCCATGAAAGCAGAATCGGTCCCAGCTGCGCTGGGCACGGGCTCGGGCCGGGGCACGGCCCCTCCTCCCGCAGCCCCGCAGAGGGGGAAAGGGGGGCACGGCTCAGGCAGGGCCCCGGTCAGTGAAGGAGGAGGAAGGGGGCCCTGGCAGCCATGCACACTGCCCGAGCTGCCGTCTGCAGCAACTCCTCCCGAAACCCGCAAAGGGGGGCACGGCTCAGGCAGGGCCCCGGTCAGTGAAGGAGGAGGAAGGGGGCCCTGGCAGCCATGCACACTGCCCGAGCTGCCGTCTGCAGCAACTCCTCCCGAAACCCGCAAAGGGGGGCACGGCTCAGGCAGGGCCCCGGTCAGTGAAGGAGGAGGAAGGGGGCCCTGGCAGCCATGCACACTGCCCGAGCTGCCGTCTGCAGCAACTCCTCCCGAAACCCGCAAAGGGGAGCACGGCTCAGGCAGGGCCCCGGTCAGTGAAGGAGGAGGAAGGGGGCCCTGGCAGCCATGCACACTGCCCGAGCTGCCGTCCCCGGCACCGCCCACGGGGGTCGGGAAAGAGGGAAGAGATGACCAGTGTGTGCAGCCCTCGGTGCCGCCCCGAGAGGAGGGGCCGGGGGACAAGGCCTTTGACGAAGAAGGCGGAGAGAGAACCGCCCATGGGAGAGGTGGCACCTCCTCTGCTCTTAGGCTTGATGGCTACCGTGGCAACCCCGAAGGCCGGGGCGCGGCCCGTCCTCCCGCAGCCCCGCAAAGGGGAAAAAGGAGGGGGAGCACGGGAAGCGAGGTGACAACAGCGCGTGAAATGGAAGCGGCTGCAGCCGAAGAAGAAATTCGTCTTTCGCGTCCCCAAGAAAGAAGCGGCCCCGAGCGGTGCCCCGCGCCCCGCCGAGCTCGCCGCGCCCGGCCCCGGCCTCGCCAAGGGCGAATCGGGCGGGCCGCCGCTGTGCAGGTTAAGCGGCGCCCAAGACAGAGAGCTAAAGCTGCTGCAGCGGGGCGTGCTGCTGTCGGAGCTGCGCGGCTGCCGGGTGCGGCTCCGCAGCAACCCCAACGCGCTGCGGGTGCGCGACTGCCGCGGATGCCCCGCGCTCTGCGGGCCCGTGCCCACCTCCGTGCGGGTGGAGGCTGCAGCGCCTGCCCGTGCGCGCTGGCCGGTTAGCAGCTCCGCACCCACCGCACCCACCGCACCACCCACTGCTGGGTCTGTGTGCGAGTCACCAGCCGGGCCGTCATCGAAGCCTGTCCCAAGATCTTCGCCCCCTACTTCCAGAGTTACCCTGGTGTCGAGAGAGATTTCGAGTTGTCTGGGCTCAGCAGAAACAAAACAGTAACAACTGGAACCTGGCGGGTGACATTGACTGGCTAACTCATCCATGAACTCTGGGACTTAATCCCCAATATGTAATTAAATAATTCTACTTTAAATTTAGAACTATAATATATGGCTAGATTTCTTGGTTAAAGAATACCTGTCAAATATTGTTTACTGTTCTTGCACAAGTTGCTGCCCTGCCATAATCTGTAGGTATCACTGTGAAATTTGCCAATTTCTGAAAGACTTTATTGTGAGTTCTAACCTATTGAAGTGGAGCAAAGGCCACTGGTACACGAACGACAGTGAGCCTCTATTAGAGCTGTTGTGCTGCTTTCACTCACCCAGGCAGACTAAATTAGTTACAGTGAAGCTGTCCTGTGCTATGGGCTGTTGATCCGCCTCCCCTCCTCTCCTGGGAGCAATCTGGCAAGAGGGGTACGAAAAGGGTCAGAGCCACAGCTCTGGGTGTGGCCTTTGAAGGCCTTTCAATAAATACCTGTTTATTTCCCCTAACTCTGTGTGATCTCTCTTCCAGCTCCTAAAGGCAACAAAATGATGCTGAAAGGAAACTGCAAAATAATTTCTGGAAAGGCAGCACAGTCAATGATCATGCAGCCCACCAAGAGCTGCAGCTGAATCCAGAATTGCTTGTTCCAGTTATTCAGGAATTCATTACACAGGCAAGCACTGATCCATGGTAACAAATGAACCCATTCCCCTGGGCTGAATGGATCCCAGACTGGGATAAAGATTTGAGGAACCATTGACAAATGTTATTGACCTCACAGTCCACTCATCCTTCTGCAAACAAGTTGCAAACAACACTGTTGGACTGTTGTCCTGGAGAAATGTACATACACATGACTTCTCCAAAGCAGTGCATCTTTCTCCATGACCTCTTCTAACCTATGAAATTCTGACTGAACACCTCTGAGCCTGATCTGGGTGAGACTGCAAAGGAGCAAAGCTTTGGGATTTGGGCACACTTCTCTTTGTTTCTCTGCTCAGGCCTTTTGTGAGCACAGAATAGATCTAACTAGAAAACTTTAGACTGTACAGGATCTCTTGGGTCCACTGTCCCCCAAACATGACAATGGGTGGCCCCGTTACAATTCCAAGTTATAAACAGCACAAATGACACAAAGATAACAAGGCAAAAGAGGAAGAGGAGAGGCCAAGTGAAGAAAGAATATGTGAGACACTGGCACATGGAGTGAGCTGCACTCTGATAACCACCAAACTATTAGGTCCTGGACTCACATCCCTTGCGTAGTTTTTAAAAAAATTAGTTTATTTAAAATATAAAAATCAAAACATGTGATCAGAATAAAATATATACAGTTCAAAATATATCATCAGAATTTTAAAGATACAATCAAGATACATTTATTCAAACCTACAGCTAACTATCAGAATATCTGTACATCTGTGGCTACACAGGCTAACGCATAAATCCTTTTCTTCAAACACTCTTTGGATAGGCAGCAGCTTCTTCCTGAGCTCAGATGAAAGAGAACTCTTCTGGATGGGAGGCAAGGACTTTGTAGCTAAAGAACATAGAAAACATCCAGGAAAATCTTCTTGACAAGAGTGGAGCCAGTCAGGTCTGCAAAGTGAACACACAAATGTAAGAGAGGCAGCAATGCAAACCTAAAACATCTAAAGCTTCATATTCCATGGGACACATTTCCTGGAAACTTCTAAATAGCTGCACAGGGAAACATGCTCCTGCCAGCAGCCCCTTGAGGCAGGCCAGGGCCACACCCTGACCCACTTGCACAGAGCTCCCAGGGGAGCAGCCTGGCCTCTGGGCTGCCCTGGGACAGCAGGAGCCCAGAGCCCTGTGCTTTCCAGCAATGGCTCAGCTGCACATGCAGCCTCCTGCTCCTCTCCCTGCCCCACAGCTGAGCAGCCCTACAGCTCCACGGGCACTGGGAGCAGCACAGCTCATGGCAGGGGCACCTGCAGGGCAGAACTGTTCCCTGGCAATGGGCACAGGCTCTCCAGGCTGGCACAAGACCCTTCCTCCTGCCAGAGAGCGGCCCAGCTCCCACCTTACCTCTGTGTGAGGCTGAGCCCTGCTGGCCCTTCCCCTTGTCCTCAGTCTGGAGTTGCTTCAGGCCCCCCTGAGCATGCCGTGACTAGGAAGGGCAGTGGAGAGAGCAGGGGCAGATGCACACCCTTCCTCAGTATTTTGTCATTTTTGGCACAGCTAAAATGTCACATCCGGTGGTGTCCATCTGAGCCCTTGGTCAGCTTGCTGGAGAACACCAAGCCTTCACCAGCCCAAAATGCTGGAGAGTTTTTCCCGCACATGTGGGGGCTGGCTGGCAGCACACTTCCTCAGCTTGGTGCCCATCACCTCGTAGAGGGCAGAGGCGAGCCTGGTGAGCACCGTGCGGACATTGGCGCTCGCACAGGCAGCGCCTTGTTCTCCAGCAAGGACCAGAGCACGGGCAGGGCGCAGCGCTGGACGACTTCAGGGCTCCTGGCATGAACCTCTTCCACCAGCTCTGCCGGGACAGAGACACAGGCTTCTTAACACCAGCCTCAATGCAAACAAGGATCTACCCCGAGTTTTCTTGGAAGCCTCTCTGGCTAAGAGCAGCGAAATAGCACATAGAGCCCCACGATCCAGAAATGGCCAAAGCAGCTGATCCTCCCCAAAACAGAACCACCAACCCCTCGGGACTAATTTCTCCAAATGGAGCCTGGTAACTGTGGCAGAATTTGTACCTTTACTAGATCATTTCACAATCTGTTTCTGCATCAACAAAGACTTGCAGTGAACAGATTAATGACTGAAATGTCAACTTGCCTTTTATTTCCATTTAGGAGTTTTCTAAACCCACACTGAAGATTTGGAAATGCATTTGGAATGCACTGGAAATAATTGAGATATTTCTAATAAAAAGGATGATTCCATTTTGGTGACCCTGGATGTCAAGTGCCAAAACTCTAATTTGGCTCTTCCCTTTGCTCAGTGGCACACAACAAAGAGCAGTATTAGACCACACTTCCAAACTCTAGCCTACCATGGATGGGTGCTGCTTGACAGCTGGATTAAAAACATCAGTGACTAGCTGGTGTCTTTGGCAGAATGCTTTTGTGCCTTCCAACAAACATGTGTTTCAAACCTCAGGGTGTCTTAGATAATTACCCAGACTCCATTACTGTGGCATTTGAGCAACTCCACATTTTAATGCCATTTCCCCTCCCAATGTTAATGGCGTTATTCTTAGAATGTGCACTGAAATAGCAGAATAGAGAGAGAAAAATGCTACACAGGGGACTGAAATTTAACCAAAACACGAGTGTTTTCTCACATTCTCTCTGGAGACTGCTCCCTGCTAATTTTCTGAACTGCAGCCATGAAACACAGCCAAACTTTACTACCAACAAGCTCCTGGCATGCAAAATAACTCCAAAACTAAATTCCTCTTCCTAGAGATCTACTTTATTCAAATGTTCTTTAAAGGGCCTGTGACATTCCCAATCACTGAACATTGCCCTTTCAAGATTCCTACTGAAGACACAAAGTGTATGAAACCTTACATTTAGAGATGATGGCACACTTAGCAGTGGATTTAGCCCCAGTTAAAGCAAGGCTATAAAGCATCTTATCTATTGCATATTAAGATTATAATTTTTCCATTCTTTGGCTGGGGCTGATATAGCCAGCTCCTCTGAGGAATCAATTATCAGCTGCATTTGCAGCATTTTGCACAGCGCTGACACAGGAAGACACTGTTTGCACACCCTGAAATGCTCAGTCCAATGCCACTTTGACAGAACAGGCAGGGAGCCTCAGCACTCTGCTTCTGCCCCTCTGACTCCAAAGGCTGCCTTGCACCAAATCCGTGCCTCTAATCTGTGTGTTGAGTTTTGACCTAAGCTGTGACCCCCAGGCACTGCAGGGTTCAGCCTCAAAACTTTCCAAGAGCAAAACAAGAATTCTGTGAGGACAAAACAAAGGGATCCCTGCAACACTTGCCACCATTTTCCCTAAAGGATCACAGATGTCCCTGAGCTTCCAAGAGAGGAGCCAGCTGGGTATTTTTAGCCTCTCCCTTTCCTGCAGGTGGCTTCTGAGATGCCCCAGTGAGAGCTCAGCCCCCAGGCCGAGCGCCGCCCCCATCTCAGGTGCTGCACAGCTCTGCAGCAGCCAGGGAAAACCTGCCAAACACACCTGCCATGGGGATGGGGCAGGAGGGACAAGCTCAGCACCCCGATTTGGAGCAGCTGCTCTACTGTCCATTCACAGGCACTCCCTGTAAATACTCCCTGGCAAGAGCTCTTGGCTCAGAAGGGGAGCCCATACCTGTGATACGCTCTGTGACATCCAGCAGAGCTTGCCCACTCAGTTGACTCCATTGGTGGCTGAACTCTTTCATCAGTGATACTTTATCTACAGGAGAAACACACGTTTCTGCTCACTCTTCTGAGGTCATAGGAGAAAGGACAGTGGGGAGGGAAAGGGCAGGGGCAGCCCCAGTTTATAAATTCAAGTAAATTTCTGCTGATTTTGGAATCTTTTACTTTCCTTCCAGCCTACTTGGCAGGGCTTTAAACTCCAAGAAAAAAGCTCTCCTTTCACATTTGTAAATGCAAAGTTGCCTGCTCTACCCGCAGCTATGTTAAACATTTCACATCAGGGACCTCTAGAGTTCAACCACACGTAAGCAGTGAAAGGGTTTTGCAATCCAGAGCAAACAGGAAGAAGCCCAGACTTGGGATACAGAAAGGCACTGAGTCAGGCAGTTCATGAGTTCACAGAGCAGCTGAACTGGAGAAAGTGGAAATTCCCCTTGAAGATCTGCTCTTCAACACTCCATTTTTCAGGCATATTTCCCCAGTGCAGCATCTTCAGAGCTGACATAAATCTCTGCAGCAAAGGAATTTAGAGCAGCCCTTGCCTGTGTAGGTATTTGCTACAGCCATCCTGCCCCATGCAACACAGCATGTGGTACAAGGCATCAGTGACAGCTGGATTTCTATCTGTTTGAGGAAATTAACTTGGAGAATCATAACTTTTCCTTTGAAAAAAAGACAAAGAAGGAAGGTGGAAAATTGGCAGCTAATTCCTATAATGTGGAGCCTGCCAGGAGGCTGCTCTGCAGAACCTCTGATGGGCCAGTGTTCCTTCATGGCAGCAAAGCTATTAATTTGGGAAGTCAAATGGGGTCCAAGCAAACTCTAAAACCCCTTTGCCTCTGAATTGTTGCAAAGCTCTAGTCCAGGACCTCTTCTCCAGACAAGCAGCACAGAGCCAAGGGCTCCTGGCACTTTTGGGAAATGCTGATGCACATTCAAGCCTGTTGGGAGACTGGTGTGTAAGGACTGCACCTCCACAGCTTCTGGTGGATGTCAGCTGGAGCGTTCCACAGGCAACAAGAGCTCTCCAGGCACTCAGTGTTCTCTTGTGTCAGAGAGGCAGAGACACGGCTGAGGGGAGTCCATGTCAGGGGTCAGCCTTACCTAAATGAGCAATGGATTCTTCCAGGGCGTTCACAGCTGCAGCATGAACCCCAGGGTCCTTTGAGTTCAGGTTCTTTAGTATTCCTTCCACCAAAAGGACCATCACTGGGTACAAGGCATCTTCCAGGATGGCTATGATTTCTGCCAGCACGTCCAGCGCCATCTGCTTCACTCTCTTGTGAGTGTCAGATATTCTCAGGTCAAAATGATGAAAAATCTGTGGAGAGAAGAAGCAGCATGAAAGCTGGATTAAAATGCCCTTGTTTGGAGAGGGGATGTAGAAATGAGCATTCAGTACCCAAGAAGGGTAAACACCATCTTTACCAAGTGGAATAGAGACAAGGATGGAAATGAGAAGCCGAGTTGTGCCTGTGCAAGACAGGCTGGAGTTTACAGAAGTATCCTTTTAAAAATATTTGGTTTAAACCAACCAGGCTGATCCTTCTCTCACACATCCAACCCATTTTGTGTCTAGAGAATAATTGCCATGCTTTCAGTGGCTGGATTCCCTTCACTTCACCCAACTGGGGGTAGGAGACAGCAGAAGTTACACCAGTGGAAAATTCTGTCATCATCTGATGAACAGCACCAATAGGCACGTGCCAGACAAATACAGCTGGACTGAAAGAACTTGTCCTGAAGCCTGAACCTGAATTAAATTGGTGTGGGTAAGAGGGACCAGCCTGTCCCAAAGAGCCAGGATTAGTGCCAAGACACACTGAATTAACTTTACTGCTCCAGGCTTGGGAGAGGAGCTCAAGGGAAGGAAGAGTGAAGATACCCTACATACTTGGACAATGTTAGTGGCGACGAGCTTGGGGCTGGTTTTGCACACGTCTAGGAGGAGTGCCACTCCTTCCATCCGTGTCTCAAACCCCTTGGCTTCCAGGAGATCGTAAAGCTTCTGGAGCGTCTCCGTTTCATCCCTGGCTGGAGGTAACGTCACCTGGGCTTTTGGACGCTGGAGGAGGCGTCCATCAGGTCGACTTCACCCTGGAAAATAAAACCAAATTCCGACTTCTTGGTGATAATACCTGCAGATAATTGTGAGCAAAACATCTAGAGGAGCTTTCCTAAGGATGTGATCTCAAGCTCGAAAATCACGAGACTCTGAAAAACCACGTGGACCTCATGACAATCATTATGGGAGACAATCTGCAAGTAACATTCTAGCCAGTGCTCACTCAGGAAAACCAAGCAATGAGATGCATCTGATCTTCAGATGGCTTCCCAGGCACACAGGTCACATTGTAGTGTGGGGAAGAGAGACACTACTGCCAAGTTTAAATGCCTCTTATATGGGAGATGTGTGTCTTCGAATAAGGAAACTCATCACTCCGGAGAAGTGTCTCTACACCAGGCATGACAATCTGGAACAGGAGCTCAGATGCATCTGAGCAGATGAACAGGGGCATATCTGAAGGATCCAGAAAATCAGTAACAGAGAGAAAAACAGAAGCCAGACATCCCAGCACTATGCTCACATTAAGTTTGCTTTCCTAGAGACTAGATGCACAGCTAAACATACTGGGAACAATTCTCCTGGATCAATCTGTCTCTTCCATGAGCATGGGAAGATCCTAGCTATGCTACTGAGGCATGTGGTCACTTTCCTGCCACTGCTGAGCATGACAGAGCTAAATAAATCCTCTCTGTTATCAGAGGAGAACAAGTACAAGTAACTCTGCCACTGGCATGAAGAGACAGCAAGGACCAAATCTCTGTCTGAAATGCAGATTGCAGCATAGGGGGAAATCAAGCAAACATGCTGTCCATCAAGCAAACTATATGAAGGACAGGAATATCAAGACAGAATGTCCCCATGGAGACACCTGTTGAGCAAAGCTGCTCAGGAATTGCCTTGCTACTTACAACTCAAACTTGGTACTGTTTGAGGCTAAGAAAACCATGATTCAGCCAGGCCAGACTACTTGCATGGGAACTGCTTGTTTGGGGAATGGCATCTTGCTTCTAGACTGGGACTTCTCATCAAAACACCCATCTGAAAAACACTCCACTCAGATGCAATAAAACCCTGGTTGAATTTACTTGTCTCAAGTCACGCAGCAGAGGTATGGCCCTCTCCTAGCCTGCACATCACTGCCCTTGCCACTGCAATGAATTTTCTGAGCTGCAACCAGTGGGTTACTTTTTGTTCCTAATTTTGTGGAATGCCCTCCAGAGAAGTTTGTTCAGTGTAATGCAGAAGTAGACATTTTTTATCATAGGGCATGTGTAGGAAAAAGGAAACAATCTCTGGCCATCTCTGCCAGAAAGATTTTCCTGAGGAAGAGACATGTGCAGCCTGTCATGTGCTTTGTCACATCTAACAGAAGTGCTCAGTACCTTTGACTAGAAGGCAATGTGGCCTGGGGCTGCTTCGAGCCATCGCTCCTCTTCTTCACAGAGCTCTTGACAGATGGGCGTTCACCCTTCTGCTCTTCCACCCGCTACAAAGACAGAGAGAAACCCCACGGATCTTTAGAATATAAAACAGGAAATTCCCTGTTGAAAACACAAGTTGAACCAGGATCACTGCTACCAAGGCTTAGGGAAACATTTCCTAACTTACAGAAGGAAACAGACAGAGATTCAGTGATGCCAACTCTTTGTTTGCAACAGCCCAAGGCAGGGTATGGGTGGTGCCATACTGAGCAGCAGTTTAAAATCCCAAACTCATGAGTCTTGAGCATAAATGGGAATAATGCAAACTGGTAGGCAATGAGTGTTCTTACAGGAAGCAGCAGAAAAATTTGAACTCTTTGGGTTGAGAGGTGTTCCATTGTGTTGGAAAGTGATTCAGTTAAACCTGGCTCTCCCTGTTCCTGCACAAAGGCACACTCCCTTTTATTCTGTAGATAAAAAAGAATAAAAAATTCCCCCCAAACAAACAAATCATTTTGCACCGGATGGTGCTGAATTCACCAAGCTTCTTTCAGCTCCACAGACCTTGACAGGAGGGCAATATTCCCAGAAGACAGAGAGTAATTGTAGTAATTAGGACTGACTTGGCCATCTTTTGCATTTTTGGAAATGTTCTTGGCACTACTGCCCAGTGTCTTTTGCACAGACTCTATTATCTTCAGAAGCACCATTCTCACTTAACTGCTTTACTGGGGGCAGAGTAGGGAGAGCGCAGAGGGGGGTTACCCTTAAATGTCAACCCATTTTCTGCTCTTCCCCTTTCCTGTTAGTGAGCAATATTCAAAATATTGAAAACCCCACTTTTTCCCGAATAATATCAGTTCCTCTGTGGTCTGCAGATGAACAGGGATGAACAGCTCATTCCCAGGAGCAAAATGATTCAGCAGAAGAGGAATGAGATAAAGACAGATTAGGTATGTTTGATCTCCTATTAGCAATGGCAATAGTTGCACACAGGAGCCATTTCTCCTGGCAAGCACTTACTCTCTTCTTCATTCTTTTCAGAATATCTTCCAGGTGACGGGCGGGAACGGATCGCTCCAAAAGCATTTTACCTTCTGGGTGATTGAGCAACATCTTCACCATGTCCTGTCCATAATGCCTATGGAAAGATGGAGGGAGGGAGGGAGGGAGGGAGGAAGGAAGGCAGGAGGGAAGGCAGGAAGGAAGGCAGGAATGAAGGGATGCAGGAAGGAAGGAAAGCAGGAAGGAAGGAAAGAATGCAGGAATGCAGGAAGAAAGGAATGCAGGAAGGAAGGAAGGAATGCAGGAAGGAATGCAGGAAGGAATGCAGGAATGCAGTAAGGAAGAAAGGGAGGGAGAGAGGGAGGGAGGGAGGGAGGAAGGAAGGAAGGAAGGAAGGAAGGAAGGAAGGAAGGAAGGAAGGAAGGAAGGAAGGAAGGAAGGAAGAGAGGGAGGAAGAAGGGAGGGGGGAGGGGGGGAGGGAGGGAGGGGGAGGGAGGGAGGGAGGGAGGGAGGAAGAGGAGAGGAGGGAGGGAGGGAGGGAGGAAGGGAGGGAGGAAGGGAGGAAGGAAGGAAGGGAGGGGAAGGAAGGAAGAAGGAAGGAAGGAAGGAAGGAAGGAAGAAGGAAGGAAGGAGGAAGAAAAAAGAAAGAAGAAAGAAAGAAAGAAAGAAAGAAAGAAAAGAAAGAAAGAAGAAGAAAGAAAGAAAGAAGAAGAAAGAAGAAAGAAAGAAAGAAAGAAAAGTGAACAAACAAATGAAGACTGTTAAGAGAAGAGGCTGATAGCCTTAAACTCATCAGGTGCAATCCTTGCATGAGAAGGCATTGCTTACTCAGCAAAGAGAGAGAAAAACACCATTTCACTCTGAAACTGTGGGTGTGCTTCTGTGGAATCAAAGGATCCCAGGGAGACAGAAACCCATCTGCTTTGTTATAAGATCCTATTAGCAGTGCCTTGCTGCCATTGCACAATAATTTGCCTTTCTTTAACTGGCAGGGAAGCCAAGACAAAATATCTCATGCTTCCTATTGATAATTCTATACTATATGTATGCACAGGGGCACTAGTTTCTCTTGTCTTCTTGGCAGCTATGAATGGGAATTTAATCATCCAAGTAAGGGAATTTGGTGGTTTGGGTTGATTTTGCCACTAGGAAACCACAGTTTTCTTCAAGAAATTTGGAGGTCATTAAGCCACAGATAACAGCATTCTAGAAATCTGCAGAAGAGGTTTAGAAAGACTGAATACATTGGCTAAAGAGCCCTGAAATATTTCTAGGAAAGCCTTAAGCTAATGAGAAATAGATGTTTGGATCCTTCAGTGATGAACATTATACAACACTTTGCCTTTGTATTGTGCACCTAAGACCAAAGAAAACTGTTGGACTGGCTAATCAGAGCTCTTTTGATCTCAGGAAAGAATCCTTCAAGTCACAGGAAGTTGGCAATGCTCCTTCTTGCTGGACAATCCTCAGGTTACCCAGTACAGTCATTTCCACAGTCAACCCAGAGCAGTGGTCACAGCACCAAGCCTGACAGAGCTGGAGAAGCGTTTGGACACTGCTCTGGGGCACATGGAGTGACTCTTGGTGTATCCTGCCCATGGCCAGGAGCTGGACTCGATGACCCTGATGGGTCTCATACAACTCAGGGTATTCCATGATTCTATGGCCCTTACCCACACAGTGACATAACTTAGTATTTCCTGTAGTTGCCACTCTTCTGTGGGTTTACCTTTACAGACAGAGCCCAGACAGTTTTCCCTGTCTCAGGAGGTGAACTGAAGATCATTACCTTGTGTCCTGGTGACGGTCCTGAGCCAGCGTCCCTGCCGCGTGCACCAGGCTCCCAGCCCCGGCTGTGCCTGCGAGCTCCGTGACTCCAATTCTCTCCAGCAAGGACAGCAGCAGCTCGGCCGCACACTTCCGCACCTGGACGTGGCGGGCCCTGGCAAGGGCAGAGCAAACACTGGGGCACAGGGAGAAGGAGGAGCAACAGCAGCACCGGCCTTGCCAGAGCCAGCTCCCTGTCGTTGCTGGGGGAAGGAGGCCTGGGCTCTCCCTGATACTTTAGACACCTCTAGAAGCTTCTGTCCTCAGATAAACCCAAAGTTAGCATTGCACAGAACGGACTGGCCTGCAAGGGAGAGGGAGGAATTCTGTCTCTCTGCACTATCTGATACTCAATTTCTGTCCCACAATTTACTCTGAGAAAAATTAAAGACAGAGATCACTATATGACTTCTTAGAAATGAAAGACAATTCATGCTGACCCATCAGAGGGCACCAACTACACAGAGCTTCAGCAGGACTGAGGCTCTTTCCAGCCATTTATCCCCAAATCTGCAGACCTTTGGAAAAAAAAAAAATTGCAGGGAAAACACGCTGTGGGCCTGTGAAGTTGCAGAATATAAAGCAGTGCAGCCTGTTTCTTCCAGTGAGGCTTGGCAAGGGATACATCTGAATGTTTTACCCTATTCCAAAGTTGAGGAAAGAGTGGCAGTCATTTTAGCCAGACTGTCCTGTTCTAGAGAGTGTCTTTTGGCAATTATCAGGCCCAACACCGACACTCAAGGCAGCATTTGCATCAGCTATTGCATAGCATTTGGCTTGTGAAGCTGTCTGTAAAGTGATTCATCATCTCAGGGCTAACATGAAACATCAGTTTGAATTGAAAGTAGAGCTCAAAGGCCAGAACATGTCATACAAGACTCCTTTTGGCAGGAGCTGCACCTGCTGTGCAGGCTGTGCCACACCCAGCACATTCTCCCCCACTTGCTCCATGCCCCAGCAAGTACCCTCCTTATTTCTCACATTAATGGCATCATGAGGATCCATGGTTTTTCCCAGGGCCTCTGTGGTTAGTGCTGTGATGTATCAGAGAGTGCTCACAGCTGCAATTGCAATTGTCCCTCTTCCCATAAAAGCATAAGGCTCTATCCTTAGCCTTTGCAAGCACTTTCACTTCCTCACCATTCACCACATTTAGGCAACTCTGACAGACTGGGAGAACTCCAGGAAGCAGCAGGAAGCTGAGTCACAGGAGGTTTAGGTTGGATATCAGGAAAAGGTTTTTCACCCAGAGGGTGGTTGGGCACTGCAACCGGCTCCCCAGGGCAGCGGTCACAGCACCAAGTCTGACAGAGTTCAAGAAGCATTTGGACAACAATCTCAGGCACATGCTGTGACCCTTGGGGTGTTCTGTGCAAGGCCAGGAGCTGGACTCGAATGATCCTGATGGGTCCCTTCCAACTCCCCATATTCTACAGTTCTGTGATTCTGAGAACTTCATAGGGCTGCAGGAGGGCAGAAATAGGGGACAAGAGGAAAGAAACGAGGTGGACTGGAGAATCCAGTCACTGACTTGACAGAAGATGCAGGATACAGGACCCTTCTCTCCCACCATTCCCATTCATTTTCTCATCCCTTGCCCTGCCTGCACTACTAGAAGGTGAAGAATATCACTAGAAGAAGAAGAACCTACTTGACTCCACTGTCCAGGAGAGCAGCTATTGCTCGTGCAGGAGTCACATTCTCCACCATGATGCCCAGGGTCTGACTGGCTGCTTTCTCAACAAACTCTGGGCAATTACGCAGCATGCGGAGAAGGACCCGAACCACCTCATCCACCTCAGAGTCCATGTCCTGCTTCAAGGTGGCAAAAAACTCTCCCAGAGTGTCAATAGCCGCGCAGGACACCTTTGACCGGAGGTTGGTCACCTGGGGAAGTCATGAGGGAAACATAAGAATCACTTTGAAAAGAAAACCAGTTGCCCTAGACAAAAGTCCCAGGAGATGACTACACGACACACTGTGTCCAGAGGAACATCAAAGCACAATAATAGCAGAAGAGCACAAGCACAGAAAGGAACTTACTCTGGCACCAAGTTTCTGGCCTCAGACCTGCTTACTGCAGGCCTAAAACTAAAAATTTCACTAAAGTGATCTACTTAACCCTTCTATAATGTCAATTGCTTTGATTTTAGGCCCTTGTATTTGAAAAACAAAGAACCAAATAAAAGCAAGGGCTGCTTTCAAACCATAGAGGCACAAGCCATAAGGATAAAGAGTCATGTGCTCCTGTTCAAAAAAGCAACACCAGCAGTTGAAGCACTCAGCCAGGAAACAGAAAATACAGGCTCAGGTCTACAGACTAATTTGCAGTGTTGAATTACAGCTCAGGCAGAGATTAGGACTCTGGAAAATAACATAATTAGTGTATCTGTTTCTGCATTTGCACATTTCATTATAATGGCAGCTCACCCAATGATGAGTGTCAGATACCTGACCTACCAGTCAATACAGCTACATGTACACACAGATCCTATAGATAGCTGACAGACATTAGAAATATAAGGTGTAAAAACAGAAATGAAGGCAGTCCCTGAGCACACATGGAGATGAACAAGCACATATCTACTCTACACACTGTGCATGAAGTACAGGGTACAATCCAGAACTAATGTTCTCACCTCACTGGTAACTGCCAAGCAAATGTCACGAAGTGTTGAAAGCAGGACTTCTGAATGGGACCCAGCCAGGTGTTTGAGGCTGACAAGTCCCTTCTCCTTCATCTCCCTGAAAGGCAAGTACCAAAAAGATTGATTTTTTCTCTCCACCCAGGAACTCGGCAGCACCCTCTCAAATTACCAGGCTGGCAGACTCTGTCCAACAATGGGAGGTGCTTTCCAAGGAGTACTTAATGAAATCGTGGAGCTTCTTGCCACAGGAAGCTGTGGCTAGTCAAACGCACACAGAAATCCATGAGGCAAATAGAGGGGTTTCAGAGTCTTTATTTATGGCTGTTTTAAAGACAGCCTTTCTAAAATCTCTGGCACTATGTGCAGTCCCTATGTCACTGCTTCCTAGAAGCTGTCAGACTGGCCCATGCTGCTGTTCCTTGTCACCTCCCTGTACCTGTCCCTAAGACACAATCCCATTGGGCTGTTACTGGGGCATTTTCCTTCTTTGCCAGCCCCAGCAGGCAGCTCAGCAGTGAGAGTCTGCACTGGCACTCTGGAGCTGAGTTTCCACTCTACAATCTAGGCCTGTCTGCCACCCATTCCATTTCAGATCCATATTCCCCAAAAAAGCAGCAGGATGACCCAGAAGATTCTACACCTGAGCAAGAACAGTTGAAACTCTACCTTTTCCCAAAATCCCCTACCTAAATCAATCCCTACAACAGCAACATGTTATTGAAAAGATGCAAACAACTCTGTGTCTCAGCACTTGCTCTCTGCAGGCCCTGAGCTACAGGAAGGTGTGTGAGGCATCGGGGCTGCAACACAGGGCTGGAGACTGATCCCACGGGCACCAAGGAGAGTCATCAAAAAGACAGCCAATATCACCTAACATCTGTAGGCTTATCACCTCTGTGCTTCCTTCTGTCTGTGTTTAATTGTGGAACACATAGGTGAGTATTGAGCAAACATCTCAGGCCCATATGAAGCAGTGAGAAGGAAAAAGCTGAATTCCAAAAGTGCAAGATTCCTAGAGGATTTAATTTCTTTTTCCTTCTCTTCAGACATGACCCCTTCAGGAGTAATGACAGGCTGAGGGTCTTGAAAGCACAGCTCAGACCATTTCTCAGAAAGAGGAACTCCCTGGAGCTGCTTCTGGGACTCACGTGCAGGAGGTCACAGGGAGACCCTGTCACCTGCCATCGCTGTCAGCAGTGGGACCAGAGAGAAATCTTACTCAGTCCCACTGGGCCAGTGCCCCAAGGCACCCAAATCTCTACACTCAGATCTGCTGCCCTCCTGCTTCTGCCTTCAGCCAGCAAATCATCTCATCCCACAGCTTCCTCTCTTCCCTCAAGATTCCCTTTGCAGCTCCATGGAGCAGCAGGCAAAGCAAGGAGACAGCACAGACCTGCTGCAGCTGGAGCACAGCTGCAGACCAAGGCCAAGAAAAGGCTGCTCTCAAATCTTGATCCTCTCAGTGCCTCTGGAGTGGTTTCCCCGGTGCCCTTTGGCCCTCTGGGCTGTCGGGGCTCAGAGGCACCAGCAAGATTCACTTCTAACCTCCCTTAACGCTGAGGGGGAGACAGAGTGGCCGGGGCCTTTCTTACCAGTCATCGCTGCGGAGCAGGGAGAGTGCCTGGAGCAAGGACTGCTGTGGGTCAGGAGAGGCTGTGTCCTTGTGCCCGTGCCCACATTGCAGCTCCTCTCGGCGCTGGGCACCAGGGGCCGTCTGCGAGGTCACTGTAAGGAGAGGGTCAGCCCTGAGCGCTGCAGCCCCGGGCAAGGCACCCGCCCTGGAGCGGCTGCAGCCCCAGCTCCAGCCAGGGCTCCATGGGCTGCACATGGCTCTGCCTCAGACACCTCCCTGCTCTCTGGCTGCCTGGGCTCCTTGCTTTCTGCCAGCCTCCCCAGCTGGGCACAGCTCCGGGCTAAACCTGACCATTGCCCACACAGCCATTGCCAGCTCCCAGGTGCCACGGGCAGCACAGCCAGCGGCAGTTCCTGAGGCCCGCAGAGCTCCCACTCCTGCCAGACAGGGCCGAGCAGCGGGAATGGCTACCCCAGGAGGGAACCCCAGGGGCTCTCTTGTCCCAGCACCCTGATTTCCCCCAGCCCTGAGGACTGAGGCACTCTGCACCTCCCTGAGGAAAGACCTGCAGCTGCCTCGTGACAGCACCAAGCCGAGCCTGAACAAGCCAGCCCTGCTGGGCCCGGCTGAATCCCCATGGAGCAACTCCCAGGGAACAGCCAGACCTGACCCTTCACCCCTGACAGCGCTTCTGCTCCCACTGACTTCAAATATTCTAGACAGCAGGCAGCTGAGTGCACACACATTTTAGCCTACTCTTGGGAAAGGAGTTGTATATGGATTTTGTTCTTTCCAAGCATCAGGAATCTTTACTCTATCCGAGGTACACACTGGCTGTATTTCAACAATGCTGAGGTGAAATTTATTTGCAGTCAAATGGATGTGTTTGAACATTGTGCCATGCCTAAGCTTTCCCTTGTGGAAAAATGCAATTTCTAATCTAGAGGCTTGATAAGAAAGTCTTCAAATTGTGAACTGAGGATAAAAATATTCAGATACAGATGCAAATTGTTGGCAGACACACTCTCTTGATAATCAGTTGTCCTGGGTTTACCCTAACTGAATTTTTTGGAAAGGTAAAAAATTTACAATGTATAAGAAAAATCAGAGGATAAACGCATTTCTTATGAAACCCATTTGTCATCAAAAGCACCCTCCATCAAAAATTTCATGTCCTGCATTCAAAAGCTCATTTTCTAATGTGTAGATGAAAACATCAGCAATATTTAAAATGATGGAGTATAAATATGGCACAGAATCTAGATGAAGTGCTCTAGACTCGGTAGGGTTTTTGTGATACCTTGCATCTTCTCACAAATTATGGGGGAACTGTAGCATCAAAAATATTCAGACAGGAACTAATCTGGATGTCACTGATGTACCCCTGTCACTGACATCAGTGATGTCTCTGCAGGAGTATGTAGACATCCACATCTAGATTCCATATGAATGGAGAGCCACAGTCAGGCTAGTTCTGGTCAATTCTGAGCATGGAAGTAGCATCACTAGAAAAGAGCACTCCAAGGATCATTCCTAGCTCCCTTCTTATCTCACGCTACTTGGGATCACAGCACAGGCCGGCTACCCACAAAGGAGAGACAAGAGCCACTAGGGACTGTCTGCTGTGCATTTCCTGCAGGCAGCAAACAGCCTGGGAGCACCAGGCAGCCCCTCCTGGCTCTCATCTGCTCCACACGGCCGCTGTATTTGGGTGCGCTGACACAGGAGGCACTGCTTGTTCCCTCTTGGCATTGCAGGCCGTGGGATGGCAGCAGCCAGGAGCACTGGGCACTTCTGGGAGCAGCAGCACGATGGCACCAAGCCACTGACTGCCATGCAGAGACAGCCCTTGCTGGGATAGCAGAAAAGCTGGCTGCAGAGCCGGACAGCAGCACAGGCAGAGGGCCCCGATGGTGAGTGGACAACTGATCGTGGTGGTACTCGTAGGTGCACAGTGAGCACAGCCTGGCACACTGCCCCACAGCTCATCCCTGCAGTTACAGCTGCCTCCTGGCACCAGCACTGTACTTTGGACTATCAGGATGGGCAAAAGCCAGAGCTTAGGCCTTTACCACTGCTTTATTCAGCTCAACTTTCCAATGGATCTCTAAGAACCAACTGCTGCAGTACTACCAAGCTGGAGGAACTCAAAAGTAGATCTGCTGTTCATTCTCAGGACAGGCTATGGACCAAAGAGCCCAGCTGTGCTGGCTGAGGCAGGAGGCAGTTTGTGCTCCTTGTGATAGCAAAAACCCGTGTGGGCAAAAGCTGCCATGGAGCAGGCTTACCTGAGGAGTTGCATGGGACAGTGCCTTCCTCATGGATCATAAGCACACTGGGCTGTAAGGGCACTTTCTCCTGCTTCCTCAAGACCTTCTTCTTCTTCAAGGCATTACCAGGGTGTTTTCTCTGCACACTGGAAGCTGTGCCATTGACAGGTGGTAGGCTAAAGCCTGCAGGGGTCAAAGAGGAGCTTGTAAGTACAGGGTGCTGGACAGGGTGATGATGCAATGGGCCAGAAAACTTGCTGGAGCTGGGTATCATCTCTTTGTTATCCCAAAGAACTTCAAGTAGAACACTGGCACACTAACACGGGACAAGGATGACAGAATCAAAGAATCCGAGAAGAGTTTGGATTGGAAGGCCTCTTTAACCACCATCTAGTCCAACCCCTGGCAGCAGGGACATTTTCATCTGCATCAAGTTCCTAGAGGCCCATGGAAACTGGTCTTGAATCCCTTCAAGGATGGATCAACAACAGCTTCTGTGGGCATACCCTTCCAGCATTTCATGGCCTTCATAATAAAAAATTCTCCCTAATATCTAATCTAAATCTACCCTCTTCTAGTTTAAAACCAAACTGCAGCGATGCTTCCACTAAGAAACAAGGAAAACCCAGTGCTGCTTTGCTTTTGTTTTCCTGTTTCAGAGGCTGGCTGGGGAAGCTCCCAAAAGAAAGTGCAGATAACCCTGCGTGATGCCCTGGGGCTGAGTGCTGCCCCGAAGGTCCCTGCTGCCGCCCTCGGGGCAGCGCACACAGCGCTGCAGCCAGAGCCCCCAGCCGGGATTCACTCGGGAACGGGAACGCTCCTGGCTCCTGGGGTACAGCAGCAGCACTGCCTCGGGGCTTCAGCACAGCTCTGCAGCGCCAGCTCCTCGGCAGGGAGTGGGGGACAAGGGTCTCTGGTGCTTTCATTAGGAGGAGTTGAATTTGGTTTCTTCCAGCTTGCACCTTGGTTGAAAAGCATTCTTCTGGACTCACCTTCCCTGGAAGCTGCTCTCCAGGAAAGAGTCTGAAGCTCCAGTTGACTTTGCAAGAGAATTTTCTACTCTGAATGACTTTAGAGGTGAAGGTGGGAAGCTGATATTCTGTTACCGACTCAGTGAGGCCATGGGCAAGACACTTCATGCCTCTGGATTTCTCTTTGGGGAATGGAAATCAATCCTATGCAAGCTTCCACTCGGATGAAAGCAGAACAGTCCCCCAGTCTGATTGCAACACTGTGCAAAGGGCAAGCAAGTGGTCAAAAAGGAACACAAGTGTAGGCAGCACTTACTTGCTTCAGCTGCATCCCCGGGCTCAACTGTCTGTGGAGGCAGCTGCAAGGATGTTTTCTCTTCTCTCCTTTTCTTCATTTCCTTCTCAAAAATCTCCACATCCTTTGGCTCTAAGTTCTTTTCGGCCAACTTGCACAATGCAGCACGGATCTAGGTGCAATGGAAATACATCACAAACTGTAAGCAGAGACACACAAACCAGGCACTACACCTCATCAGGAGCACAGAGTCCATAGAGTGCCACAGACTTTAATCTAGCTCCATATACATTCCAATAGTTTCAGGAGAATGTCTCCCATCCTCACCTCGGCAGTTACACACAGTGAGGTGGAACACTTCAGTGCCACAACCTTACACTGCTCCAACTGCAACCTATGACAGGAAGCCCTGCTTGAAGCATGAAAGTCATAGGAATGCTCCCAGACAAATGAAGAGCTCCTGTGACCAGTGAGCAGGCAGTTCAGTTCCTACAGGCCATGGCAGGAGAATAAAAACCGTGTGCAATAGGCAGCAAGGAGGGGTAATTAGCTGTTGCTTAACACTCATGGCCAGGAATTGCAGCTGTTTCTCACTTCCTGGCTTCTGAAGGACTCAGCTCTGAAGGACTCTGGATGACTTGGTCTCTGAGACCAGGACACCAAAAGGAGTCATGTGAAAACAAGTTGCAGAAACATTGGTATTATTGAGCAGAAAAGTTGAGAATGAGAGGGCTGTGAGATACAGCCAGAAAGGTAACCAGGAAAAATCCAACTCTCCCATTTTATTTTGCAGCCTTGCTTATACTCAACATTAGAATCTTTGCTTCTCTGCTTCTCAGGCTGCCCTTTGCCAGCGTTCACTGGTGTGTAGCTTGCTCTGCCATTCAGAACTTCTCTAAAATGGCCTTTGCACATAAAGAATGTTTCAGGCATGACCTTAGCACCACCTCCAAACCAGTGACTTTGGCACCACTGGAAATAGCCAAGCAATTGCTCTGTAGCTGTCAAATACATTCCCAAGAGAATCCCCATCCCCCAAGAGTGGAAGATTAGGATTGTCAGGGACATTTTGGGCCAAGCACTAAAGAGCCACTGGAAAGGAAGTCTGCTCATCCCTGTCCTTATCCCTTACCTTTCCAAAGCCGTCCCTCAGGTCTTTGTCACTCGTAAGACCAGGACTGCTGGGACCATCCGTCTCCTGGGCCTGGCTCAGTGGGAGGCCTGGTACTGGAAGCAAAGGTTCCTGTAAATCTCTGGCAGACTTCACCCCCCCAAAAAACCTCATGCTGGGCAACAGGCAAGGTTCCAGACTGCAGAGCTCTCGTAAGACACAGAGATGGTGCATGAGAGCAGCAAGGTACGTATGCCTAGACCCTCTCCCAGTGCTTGGGCTACTGGCAGCAGACATGGCATTACTGTGTTGGCCAGCAGACTGAAACCTGCTGCATGATGAAGGCCTCAGCCCCCAGTGCTGGAGAGCCTCTGTGTTTGATAGAGAAGAGCAGAGATGGAGATTGCTCTTGACAGAGATTCTTATCTGCCCTTATCCTGATTTTAGTAAACATCTTCTTTCCAGTTCCTAAAAGAACTCCCGGTTTCTAATACCTGTATGCATTTAGATCAACATTTTATTCTCTTTCTTGGAATATTTTAGAGGACATCAAAAGAAAAGCTTAGGATTTCAGGAGTGTTACCCAAACATAAATTGTCTTCTTGACACTAGATAATTTGTTTTCCCCAAGGATTTTCATTCTAAGCTGTATGAGCTTGGGCCACTTTTGGGCCAGCACAACTAAAGGCTGATTTTGTTAATGCAAGTAGAACAATGTAACACATTCTGAAATACTCTCCAACATAGCTGTTAAAATTCAAACAACTAATCATTCTATATAACACCTTTTAACCTTCACAGAGGTTAAAAACAAGTGGCAGCAAAGTAGAATAAAACCAATGTTGTAATTCAATAGTTTTTGCCTTTGCAGAATGCTCAGCTTAGTAAGAAAGGGAGTTAGATACAGGCTTTGAGGAAGGAGAGCAATTCTGGATGGAAGGCAAAACCTTGGAAAATAAGTGCATCTGGGAAGTTGGCAGGGAAACTACTGACCCCAGGGTAACCTCCTAGGGAACACTGCAGTCAGTCAGACCTGCTAAATGGACACCCAAAATTTAACAGAGGCTGCAATGCAAACCTAAAGCATCTGAAGCTCCCCATTCCGTGGGACACATTTCCTGGAAACTTCTAAATAGCTGCACAGGGAAACATGCTCCTGCCAGCAGCCCCTTGAGGCAGGCCAGGGCCACACCCTGACCCACTTGCACAGAGCTCCCAGGGGAGCAGCCTGGCCTCTGGGCTGCCCTGGGACAGCAGGAGCCCAGAGCCCTGTGCTTTCCAGCAATGGCTCAGCTGCACATGCAGCCTCCTGCTCCTCTCCCTGCCCCACAGCTGAGCAGCCCTACAGCTCCACGGGGCACTGGGAGCAGCACAGCTCATGGCAGGGGCACCTGCAGGGCAGAACTGTTCCCTGGCAATGGGCACAGGCTCTCCAGGCTGGCACAAGACCCTTCCTCCTGCCAGAGAGCGGCCCAGCTCCCACCTTACCTCTGTGTGAGGCTGAGCCCTGCTGGCCCTTCCCCTTGTCCTCCTCCCTGGCAGTGACCCTGGGGGCAGCGCTGCTCAGCTGCCCCTGCCGGGGCTCCTGGGCCGAGGCCCCCTGAGCCGGCCGGGAGCCCAGACCTCCATTCCCAGCGCCGGGGTTCCGCACATAGGTCTCCATGCTGAACAATTCAGCCAGTTTCCGTGGGAACAGAGGCATCCCAGGTCCTATCACACACCAGGGGCTCTTTCCCTTCGTCCTCTGGCTTTGTGCTGTAGATCAGGTACAAGAGAAGAAGTGAGTTAATTTAACTCACGCCTGTACTATCAACCCATCTAATGGGTGGGGATTTCAAAGCATATTTCAGTTACTGAAAAGATTGGTTGTTTTTTATTTTTCATGAAACTGGTATCAGCTGAATTCCTCTGAACAGTGTGGAGCTGGCAAGCCAGGAGAGAAAGGTTCTACGACTTGATGTGTTGCCCATTGCCTCCCCACTAGTACAGGATCCCTTTCCAAGGAGTTGGAAACTCACATGTGGTCTCTAGAATTTGACACTGTCTAGCAAGTAATTGTTTTCACAAGTCATTTTCAAGGCCATTATTTCTGTAACTCCCACTCAGTTCTAACTTGGGTTTTTCATTTTTGGGATTTTGTTTATTTCTCTTTACAACAAAGGAAGTGCTGGTACATAAACAATGGCACCATGTGTTATACACAAAGAAAAAAAAAAAGCTTTGCTTTCCCCATTAGATATCCCCAGTAATCTGCAAACCTCTAACAGAAGGGAATAAAGTGGTCATCCACAAGTTTCACTTTTGCTCTACTTCACTCTTTGAGGGGTTTAGTCCCTGCCTTCTTTCCTGCAGAAACACCTAAAACTAGCAAAAACCTGACCTGCCTCAAGACATTTCTGATTATGCCTAATACTGACAAATGAAATTTTGATTAATTGAAATAGCAGAGGGCAGGTCATTCTGAAATACTCTTCAACAGGGCTGTTAGAAATAAGACAACTAATCATTCTTTACATGGCTTCACACAGCATAAAATCATAGGGCAGCAAAGCAGTAAGAGGAGAAAAATATTCTTAAAACTGGATCCTTTTCTCCTGTAGAATGTTCCGGTCAGTACTAAAAGAGAGACTGGCAAAGTCTAGTGAGAAGGGGCATTTCTAGTTGAGAATGAGTCCTGCAAAAACGTCACCTTACTTGCTGAGCAATACTTCTCCCCAGCTGCATTAAGCCATCCACCTGCATATCAGCAATAAGGAGTCATTCCAAAGGGGCTGTACTGAGGATTTGGCAGAAATAACCCTGAGCAAAGGGACCGGTGGATCTGATCCCTTTTTCTGCATCAGCAAAATTATTTCTTCAAGTCTCATCACTCCTATCAGTTCACGACCAGTGATGGCAAAGGAACAACAACAGACTTTCACTGAGGCTTTCAACTTGAAAGCATTGGCTGACCTGGCACAATTCTACTTGTCAGGGATCAGGCAAGGCAGGGACAGGGGACAAGGCAGAAGGCATCTCCTCCCCCAGCCTCAGCCTGCAACACTGACCCAGAGAGAGAGAGTCGGGCAAGAGATTGGTCATCGTGAACCTGCCATAGGTGGCTTTGGGTTTGTGCTGTGAGAGCATGACAAACTCAGACCCTGCATAGGCTGCATCCATTTGGAAGTCTCCTTCTCCTTAACTGGAAAATTCAAAAAGGACTTTCTGTCACAGGAGTTTCCCTGTTTCTCCCAGTGCAAAATCAGTCAGTACCCATAGTCCTCCTTCAGATGTCCAAGGCTCCAGCTCAGAACGTGCCCCAAGGAAAGATTTTCTCTTACAAGGACAGGAGGAAGGAGTGGGAACATTTCTCATTTCATGCTAAATGCCTTTTTTTTCTCTACTAGTTGTAACACTAGAAAGGCTGCATGGAGATAAAAGGCATGTGCAGGATGGAGAGGAATGTTTCCTTTTCCTGCACTGCATTTTCCAGGGTCTCAAGGTCCCACTCCAGTCCCTGTCACTCAACACTTCACACTGGAAGAATTTTCACTGCACCACTGGAGCACACTCACAGTGACTGGGCTCTGGGAGGTGTCCACTGAGCCCATCAAGGCATCAAAATGAATTTACAGAAATTTTTGAAAGAATGGTTTTTAACCAGGCTTTCAAAATGTCACCTCTGAGTCAAGATTCCAATGGTCATTTTAGGACAAACATGCCCTGTACCTACCTGCATGTTCAGAGCTCTCTCTGCTTCTGCTGCTGGATCTTGGCCTTGAGAAAATGGAGGACAAAAGAACATATGAGGAGGGAGAAGGTGAAGGGAGGGAAGAGGTGTAGCATGAAAGGAGACAAACCTTCCTAGAGCTTGGTCACTCTGATGAAGGATACAATGCAACACATAAACCCAACAAGACTCAAAGCTGATTAATTGTCCTTAAGCTTTCAGTTGCTGCAGCTAGACAGAGCTGGCCAAGTTCTAGCAAAAACACAGCAGTCATTCTTCAACTTGCATCATAACTCCCCAATCGTGCTGTCTCTCCTTTTGGAGCCAAGTGGCTCCTACAGCCTCTCTGAAGCAGCAAGAGCTGCTAAGCTGAGCCACGAGTCTGTATGGAGGGCAGCTGCTTTGGTACTGCTGCCAAAGCTTGACTTTGCCTGCTCGTGCCTTCCACTGGTGCCAGTCTCGTGCTACATGTGGTCAGAGCAATGCTGTGCCCTGAGAGGGATATTCCACCTCCTTGCTCTTTCAAGTAGAGAAAGGCTTTTTCCACCTGCTGCGCAAGGTGTAGTGTTTCAATAAAAGTCTGTTTTCAGTCAGGGGTGGGGGGTGATTACCTGTTAGGACCTGCCAGAGGCAATGAACTGACTGGTTTGGAAGGGCCATTGAGCTGGGTAAGTTTGGGGATTGATATCTGGTTAGACCACATGAAGGAGCTAATCACGCCCCTGTGGAAAAGCACATTTAAAAACGAAGGAAGCACCGGAAATATTCTTGGCTTCTGGCCTCTGAGGAGGTAACTGGCCGGTCCCCACACGGCTGCGTGGCCAGGTCAGAGCACGGCTGGGCTGAGATTTCTGCCACCGTGGGGCCAGGCCACCGGCACTGCCCAGGCCATGGGCACTGTCAGGGCCACCGGCACTGCCCAGGCCATTGGCACTGCCCAGGCCACCGGCACTGCCCGGGCCATTGGCACTGCCCAGGCCACCAGGCACTGCCCAGGCCACCAGGCACTGCCCAGGCCCTGCGAGCGGCCGGAGATGCCAGGGCTGCTCGGCCGCAGTCGGCGCGGCCGGGACTGTCTCAGCAGGGCTCACAAATGAACTTTGCTCACTCCGGGACCAGATCTGGGAGTGGCCCCGCGGCCCGTGCTGGGCACGGCCCCGAGGCCAGGAGCGGCCTGGGCCGGGAGCGGCCGCCGCCATCCCCGTTGCCAGGACTGCGCGGCCGTGGTGTCTCGGCAGGGCTCGCAATGAACTTGGCTCGTTTAGTTCTTTCAGCAGCCATGCAGAGAACAGAAGGACAAAGCGGCAGCAGCGGCTTTTCTTGTTTTTCGGCGCCCCGCGTGAAGGAAAGGCGCAGGGCGGGGCCGGCAGCCAGCGCGGCTTTGCGCAGGGCCGAGGGAACCAGGTGAGCAGCAGCGAGAGGCACGGCAGCGATCTCTGCCTTGCAGAGCCCGATGGCATCAACCTTTCAGCGCTGCAGGACTCTAGAGAACTGTTTAAGTTGATAAAGCTTGAGAGCAAACAAACCTGGGAACACCCTTTGTCTCCCGAATCAGAAAAATGAGAGGTGAGGACACTTAGAGACAACAGCATGGACACTGAAGTCAGTGAAGAGCGAGTAAAATTCTAGATGGGGGGATGTGAGGAGATGCCTCAGTCTGAGGCTGAAATCCTCTTGTAAGGCTATAGAGAAGATATAATTGAGACATCAAACCCTATTTTCCCTGTAACTCATGAAAATACATTAGGGGCATGCAGCGTTCTAACCACAGCCATGAACAGAGGAAGCAGTGCTGAAGTGAGCAGATGTTGAAGCAATTTTGATTCAAAGAGAAATTTGAATAAAGAGAGATGAGAAACCTTGCCCCAGTGACAACAGTAGAAAAGCCTCTGTTCCCAGAGATGGATGAAGAGAACTTTTGTTTTAGACTAGAACAGCTCATCATTAAAATAGCACCCCAAGAAGGTGACATGGCCCATGAAAGCAGCTGTGGGATAGCTGCGAGGTATGAGAGCGACTGTTCACACTGCGAGCACATTTTCCTTTCCCAGGTGCCTGATTCGCTGTGACATTAAAGCCACGGGAGAACTGTTTCTTGTGGAGAAGTATCCATACATGGCAAGAGAAACTCCTCTTCCTGAGTGAACTGGAGAAAGACTGTTTTAGAGATGGTAAACTGACTGATTTGTCTCTGTACACTGTCAGTGGGCAACAAAAGAAGGTAGGGGGCAGAAGAAGTGTTCTGGAGGTTTATTCTGATTTTTCTTACCTGTGTTGTGTTAATAAAGTTTTTCTTTGCACACTTTAAATTTTGTGCCTGTTTTACCCTCCTTCTCCTAATTGCTTATCTCACAAAAGAAACATGAGTAAATATATTCCACTGGGTGTGCTGGCATTTAGCCAACACTAGACCCACTACACAAGGATATTCAGATTGCACTTGAAAAGTTCTATCTAAGCTTTTCAATTGGAATGATACTTGGAATGTGACTCCTTCTGTATTGTTATCACTCGGATAAGCTTGACAGCTACATTTCTCACACATATCCAAGCTAATATCTTACCATGGGGTACTCTAGCACCTTGCCCTCTTTGCTTTTTAGCCCAGACCTAAATATTAAACATTGATGGGATTATACATCTATACCCCAAAACTTATCTGGGATCTCATTCCACAGTGGAGGCTGAGGCCAAAGCTCAGATAACTTACTCCTGAAATTTACTCTGGGATCCCTTTTATTACAAACAGTTGGCAACTCACATTGCTCTCGGGAATTATACAACTACACCCAGGAAGTAATTGCTTTCCAAATGTAGTTTTCAGGGCAAGTGTTGTTCTGCAACTCCCACTCAGTTTTGGGTTGGGTTTAGTAGGTTGCTTATACTTCTGATACAAAAAAATTAAGTGCTGCACATAAACAACGACACTCATTAAAAGAAGCAGCACTGGAATGTGAAGACACTTCCCCAGTAGCCAGTATTTGTCCAAACCTATTCTAGTGGGTGCTGAAGTTGACAGTCAAGGATCACAGTATTCAGTGATCCTCAGGATCCAGACCCATGCAATACAGTTCCCAAATGACACCACAAACATTACAGAGGGAATCAATAGAGAAATCCAGCAGAGGACCCATCTTGAGATGCTCTTAAGCCCTGCCTCCTCTTCCCCACCACCACCTCTGCTCTTGGGACAGATGGTGTGGGGTTTGACATTGAGCTGGATCATCAGAGATGGCCAAAATGGGGAATACACAGAGATTTGCCTAAATACACGGGACAGCTGACTGTGCAAAAGAACCTCACAAGGCAAGAAGAGCGAGCTGAACAGCACAGTGGAGCAGCAGACACCTTGCCTTACCTCATCTCCTGGGACTCTTGGACATCCAGCTGCAGAGAGCTGTGCAGAGAGCCTGCAGCACTGCCAACACGGGGATGGACTGCCTTGTGGATAGGGGGGATCAAACGCAGTCCCAATGACCCCTTCTTCACATCCCCACCACGGGAATACAGCAAGGATGCCTGGCAAGAGTGGAACAAAGTGCTCAGATGAAGCATCCAGCCTTGCCCTGATTCATGGCTCAAGATATTTACCCATGCTTTGAACTGGTACCTAGCAGGAAAAGACAAGTCAAACTGATGGAGCAGCTGGGCCCCAGGATGGGGAATGGAAAGGGAAGTGGTGGGGGAGAGCACATATCCCAGATTTGGCATCTCTCCCCTCATGCTAACAGTTCTGGAAGGGTGGCTGCATTCCCAGCTGGAATCCACGTGTTTGGCATCAGTATGTTCATGGGTGCCACTGCCTCCACTGGCCTTTTGGATGGTATGGGAATGGGTTTAGATCACTATTCTCTCCCTGCCCCTTAGGCACCTCACAGCCACTGCTGATCTCCAGCCATGTCCCCACAAAGCCATTCTGCAGGATGTCAAAACCTGCTTTTCTCAAGCCCCTCATTCCTTCTGCTGCTGCCCTTCCCTCCTACAGTTGCCCAGCAGCCTTTCAGCCAGAAGCTGCTGAGCTCTCGGGATGCTCGCTGCTCCCCAGCTCCCATACCTCCAGCATCTCAGGCTCACTGGCATCCAGCAAGTTCAGCAGAGCTCCCTGCCCTGCTGCTCTCTGGAAGGTCTCTGCCAGCCCAGGTTTCTCCAGGGCCCCCATGCCATGGCCAGGAAGGGAAGTGGAGGCACTGGGGCCAGATGCACACCCATGCCTACTATCCCATCATTTCTGGCACAGCTAAAGAGCCAAATCAGGACCTGCTCCAACTGCAGTGAAAGGATCAGATCCTGTCAGGGATACATTGGGCCCTTTCTCATTAAGGCTGACATCAAGTACACAAGCCTTGGATTGGACATTCTGTCTACCAAAGCTGTTGTTCATCTGCCTCCTCCTGCACCCCACAGCAAACCCAAAACAACTGCAGGTGCTGGCCCTGCTGCAAAGGCAATCGTGTGCCTGGGCTCTGGGCTGCTCTCCCCATGGCCACCTCTCATCCCTTCCCTCTGGACAAAGCCATGCCAGGGCACACAGCTGCCCAGAAGCTGATGAAGTCTAGCAATAACATCAGAGACAGCTGTGCAGAAGACCATGGCTGTACAACTCAGAAGCTGAGACAACCTGGAACTGACTTTGCAGGACTGCCTGTTTCAGCAAACACCTTTTTCCATCCCAAGCAGACAGGGTTGACAGAAAGCAGCACCAAGACAGAGACATGGTTCACAGATATCCATAGGTTACTAGATGTAGGAGGATGGCTTGGCCAGATTGGACAACTTGAGCTGCTCTGACTGCTTGTTGGGGCTTTCTCAGCTATAAGGCAGAGCAGGAGCCACGACAGAGCCCAGAAACCATTGAAGGACCTCTCCTGCTATTGGTACACGCTGAGGATGTGAAGTCTGCACTACACCCCCCCATTGCAAAGACAGCCTGAAGTGTAGTGTCCATCTGAGCTCTTCCTTGTCTCAGCTGCTTCCCTGGGCTCACATCAAAGGAAAAATTCTCAGACTGCTTCCTACTGATGCTTTAAGTTTTAGCTTTCACATTTCCCAGATTCTGTGCTGAATTTGTGTGGGACTCCAAACTTCATATTTAGTGTCAATAGGTTCTCTTCACAGTGGAGTTTAACACAAATTTCCTTTTCCAGATTGAGAATCAAGGACAACTGATATCGAAATAGCATAAACAATGGCAAAGTGAAGGGAGTGAACCAGGACAATGGAACTTTGTGACCTGAAGCTGTAACTGGACAATAAACCCCAACATGTTGATGGAGCAATACTTATAAAAGTGTAGAAACTTGTGAGCGGTACCTGGCTTGGATCCATCCTGGGTGTAGCCCTGGCCAGGCTCTTCTACTGCCCAAGGTGTATCCTTTTAAGGCCTCTTAATAAATACCTACTTTATTCTTTTAACTCTGTCTAGTGTCTGTTCCAGATCAGCCTCTCTAGGAATCACTAGTGCATAAAGTGACAATCTATCACACAGGACTTAGCTTGGTCTCCTTACCTCACGCCCTTTTCTCTCAGAACTCTGCTCCTGGTTGTTTCTACTGCTATCTTTGTAGCCAATGCCATTTTCTCCTCTCTCTTCCTCTCCACCGCACATCGGGCTTGGCAGCCTGGAAGGAGAGCTCTTCCGGATGGGGGGCAATGGCTTGGAGGGAAGGAGCATAGAGGGAGGAGACCTGGAAAGATTCTTGGCAGTACCGTTGGGAGACAGGTCTGCAAAGTGAAGATACAAATTTAACATAGGCCACAATGCCAAGCTAAAGCATCTAAAGCTCCATGTTGCATGGGACACATTTCCTGGAAACTTCTAAATAGCTGCACAGGGAAACATGCTCCTGCCAGCAGCCCCTTCAGGCAGGCCAGGGCCACACCCTGACCCACTTGCACAGAGCTCCCAGGGGAGCAGCCTGGCCTCTGGGCTGCCCTGGGACAGCAGGAGCCCAGAGCCCTGTGCTTTCCAGCAATGGCTCAGCTGCACATGCAGCCTCCTGCTCCTCTCCCTGCCCCACAGCTGAGCAGCCCTACAGCTCCACAGGGCACTGGGAACAGCACAGCTCATGGCAGGGGGCACCTGCAGGGCAGAACTGTTCCCTGGCAATGGGCACAGGCTCTCCAGGCTGGCACAAGACCTTTCCTCCTGCCAGAGAGCGGCCCAGCTCCCACCTTACCTCTGTGTGAGGCTGAGCCCTGCTCACAAGAAACAGGTGAGTTTGATGACCTTCCTCCTTTATCATACCATATGCATGTCCAATGGTTGAAACTCTAGAGGGACTTTTGGATTCTTGAGAAAATTTCTATGAAAAATTCTATTTTTTTATTTTTCATGGATTAAGTATGTGTTTAACTCCTCTGAACACTCTTGAGTTATCATGTCTGAAGGAAAAGGTGGAAACTTCAATGAGGGGAGGAAAGATTTCTTCTTGATGGTGGCCGTTTGTGAATACCCAGTAAAGAGCCACACAGCTGTGACTGCTATTTCTGCAAAGCTCAAAGAGCTCTCAGCAAGCAGGCAGGCCTTGCTGGTGGTTTTATAGCACCATAATATCATCCTCAGTGTTGAACCAAATCACCAAGCAGAGGAAGAACAGGAAATTTATCTCTAGTGAGACCCAACATTGATGGCCAAGAAAGAAACAGGACTTGCATCTTGTGACCATGTCCAATTTGTGGTCATCTGTGGCCACAGTCCCTGACTCGGGTGGCAGTATGAGTGATTTGGCTACTGTCAAAAAGGAGAAAGCAGAGTAAACTAATGACAGAATGTTGTGATGCCATGGGCGTCCTTGCAAGATCACCTGTAGCTGTCAGCCACCAACTCTGAATAGGGACAGCACTGACCACCATGGACCAATTTTCCCTGAACACTGGTGGGATTTTTCTCCATTTGGCTCAGGCTTTTCAGCTCCTTTCTATCCTCACCTTTTCCTTCTGTGGCCTTTCCTTTTCTGGTAGAATCCATGTTTGAACCCGTGCTTCTGTCTCACAGAAGTATCTGGGTTTGGATTTGGGAACTCCCTGGGATAGACAGCGACAGGAGCTGGTCCCCAGCCCTAGAATAAGGTGACTCCGATCACCAGCAGTGGGCACAGACAGCAGAGCCAGACGCGTCTCCTGCCGCTGTGTCCGTGTCACCCACAACCTTCCCAGCCCCAGCGCGGGGCTGCCCCTTTGTGACGCGCTCGCCCGTGGTTCTCTCATTTCCATGGCCACAGAACCCCCGCCCCAGCTCCATCCCTTTCCCTTCCCTTCCCAAGGGCAGCCAGCCCTGGGTCCGGCCCTGCCAGGCCTGAGGGTTTGACACTGTCTAGGAAGCTGATGCTTTCCAAAGCTGCTTTTCAAGGCCTTCATTTCTGTAATTCCCACTCAGTTCTGGGTTGCAGCTTGTTGACTGGGGATTTTGTTTATTTCTCTTCACAACAAATAAAGTGCTGTGACTCCCAGGCGTTGGAAGTAAAAGAAGCTTTGCACTCCCCAGTAGATGACCCCGAATTCAGTTGGCCGATATCATTAGGGAACTGACCATCCAAACGTTCCACCTTTGCTCTGCTTCATTGCTTCAGGGGTTTATTCCCTGCTTTCTTTATTGCACACCCAACATAAACAGGATTTGCCTCAAAATATTTCTGATCTTGGCGCTTCTGACAATTCAAAAGTTTCTTAATGGAAATGGCATGGGGCAGATTCTTCTGAAATACTATGCAACAGAGCGGTTAAAACTAATCATGCTTGATTTGGCAGAACTGAGCATGAGCCAAGGCACCAGTGGGTCTGATCCCTTTTCCTGCATCAGCAAAATTATTTCTTCAAGTCTCATCTTTCCTATCTCTTCAAAGAAGCTTTTCACTCTTCATTCAATGGCCCCAGTATTTAGTGGGCAAATATGATCAGTGTATCTGTAGGGTGGAAATTGGCCATGCAAACGTTCTCCTTCATTGTGGCAGGGGTTTATTCCTGCTTTTTTTCTGCAGACACACCCAAACCCAACACTACAACACCAGCCAATGATTCCCATTTTGACCGTCCCTGAAAATTCAGAACCATCCTCAGAGTGTTTCCCTGTTCCCATGGACAGGCTCCAAGGCTGGGCTCTCACTGGCACGGAATGAAGAAGAGCTGCTGCACTTGCCAGTGGCTCAGGGGCTCACGATCAGTGCTTTGAATGCAGCTTTTGTGCACACTCTGCCTCCCTGAGCCGAGCAGCATTCCTGGGCATGGACACCCCTGCTGCAGCCAACATCCTCTCAGCACAGCTGCAGGAATGAAATTGCAGCAAGTCCCGCCTGAAGGAGTCTCCAGTCTGCTGCAGCCCTTCACCTGCAGTGGAATCATCTTGTGCTGCCATGGGGGAGCAAAGGGAGTGAGGGGCTCTTTGCAGATGCGGGTCTCCTCAATGTGCTGCTGCTGCTGCCCTCCCTGGGCCTGATTCAGCTGCTGGTGCCTTTCCCCCACAGCTGTACTAGGAGCCTGCCTGGAAAAATGACACTGCCAGTTCAAGTGACAGCCACCCATCCCTGCCATGGCCCTGCCCACAGGGCGTCCTGCCTACCAAACTGCTCCAGTCAGGTGACGTTAGACAACATAAAAACACATTCAAACAATGCATTTTCCACATTCTGTTAAAATCATGGCCACACAGTACACATGTTTGGGGCAGACTGCTGTCGGCAGAATGGGGGCAGCCCATTTTGAAGCTCTTTTGAAGAGCCTCTGGCAGAGCTCCTCGCTCCGGTGGTGCCGGTGCTGGAGCAGCACCGTGTTTTGGCTCCGCCTGGCGCGGGCCCTGGCCCGGCCCCGGCCCCGAACGAGGCCCCTCCCGCGGCTCCGCCCGCAGCCGCCCCGCAGCCGCCCGGCTCCCGGCCCGAGGCCGGCGGCTTCCCCGGTGCGAGCCCCGCCGCCCGTCAGCTCGGCCGCCGGCCCCGAGCCGCCTGAGCCCGGGGCGGCTCGGGAAGCAGCAGCGCCCGGGGCGGACGGGTGCCCCGGGCAGAATGGCGAGGGCGCCGTGCCGTCCGCACGGGCGGAGAAGCCTCCCCTGGAGCAGCTCTAGCGGGAGGGCCCGCTGCTGGGGAGCGGCGGCTGCGGCAGCGTTTACGCCGGGACCCGGCTCGCCGACGGCGCCCCGGTAAGAGACGAGCGGCGAGCTGAGCCCGGCGCTGGCCTTGGCTTGCAGGTGGCCATCGGGCGAGTGGCCCGGGATCGCATCTGGGAGTGGGCGCGGCTGGTGAGTGAGCGGGGCCAGCGGGAGCAGCCGGCGGGGCGTGCCGGGCGGGGCGAAGTCCAGGCCCGGCAGGGTGGGTGGCAGCCGGGACGCTGCGAGGGGAGCGAGCGTGGAGGGAGCGTGGAGGGAGCGTGGAGGGAGCGGGGACCGCGCAGCGTCCCGGGCCGGGCAGTGGCGAGCTGCGGCGGGGCCGGGCAGGGGGTGCCGAAGGCGCGGCGCAGCATCGGCCCCGCTGACGGCATCGCGGTCCCCCCGCAGCACGACGGCGCCCTTGTGCCCCTGGAGCTGGTGCTCAAGTGGATGGTGTCGTGCCCTGGCTTGAGCGGCATCTTGCGGCTCCTGGACTGGTTCGAGCTGCCCGACGGCTTCGCGCTGGTCATGGAGCGTCCGGAGCGCTGCCGGGACCTGTGGCACTTGCTGGAGGCGGGCGGGTCCCTGCCAGAGCCCGTGGCGCGGGGGCTGTTCCGCCAGGTGCTGCAGGCCGTGCGGCACTGCACCAGCCGCGGCGTCCTGCACCGCGACATCAAGACCGAGAACATCCTCGACGACCTGGCCACCGGCGAGGCCAAGCTCATCTACTTCGGCTGCGGCACCATCCTCCAGGACACCTTCTTCACCTGGATGGCAGGTGAGCCCAAAGCCAGGGCCCAGCCGTGCAGCAGAGGTTCTCTCTTTTGCTGGCACAGGGGGAAGACAGAAGTAGGGGGAATCCTTCTTCAGCCGGCTGCAGCCAGGCTGCTTTTCGGCGGGGGCAGGGGCCGGCTGTTGTGGAGCTGGCTGGGAGGGAAGGGAGCAGCATCGGCCTGATGAGCTGCATCTGTGTCCCATAGGAACGCAAGAGTACTACCTGCCGGAGTGGATCCTCTTTGGCTGCTTCCACGCCCAGCCAGCCACTATCTGGTCCCTGGGCATCCTGCTCTATCACCTGGTGTGTGGGCACCTTCCTTTCAGAACCGGAGGGGGCATCGTCCAGGGCCAGCTCTTCTTCCTGCCCCGGGTGTCTCAAGGCAGATGTGGCTTCAAGGCACGGGATCAAGAACGGGTTTGGGCGTGGGCAGCTGGCACATCAGTGTCCTGCTCTTCCAGCTTGGGAGGAGGTCGATCTCCTGTGCTTAGCTGGAGGAGGCGGCACGTGTGCCTCTGTGCTGCTCATCTCCGAAAGGGAAGATGGATGGGAAGCTTTGTGTGCAGCTCCGAGCACTCCTACTGTGGCGTGGGCACCGTGGAATCTGGGAGAGCATGGCCAGGAGCTGACCAGCAGTTACTGGTTTCTCTCTGCAGATTGCCAGCACCTCATCAGGTGGTGTTTATCCATGGACCCTGCAGACAGGCCATGCCTGGAAGACCTTGTAGAACATTCTTGGCTGCAGAAGCCCCACCTGGCCCAGGAGACAGCCGAGATCCATCCCTCTGCACAGCAGGATCCAAGAGCTCAACAAGTACCAGCTGCTCACGTCTCATGGCGCTCAAAGAAATCCCCAGAGCGTTTCCCTGCGGCCGTGGCACGGAGCAGAGAGTGCGGCCCAGGAGATGCTTCCGCAGGTTCCCGCGAGTTGTGGAGGGAGCGGCTCAGGGCTCCCCGTAATGTTGGAGAAGTCTTGGCACAGTGCGGTGAAGTTTCCCCGTAGTGGAAAAGGGGAAACATCCCCCTGCAGCTCAATGGCATCGTGGTGTCCCTGCAAGCCGAGGCACAGCTGGCGTGTTCTTGAGGAGCGCGACGCAGAGCCGGAGAGCCATTCTCAAGCTGGTCGCTGGTGGGGCAAAGCCGATGGGCTTTGGTTTGGCCCCTTCCTGGAGGACACGCTCTGCACCCCAACGAAATCAAGATGAGTCCCCAGCCGGCGCAGGGGCGGGGGGATGCTCGTGCTTCCAGGCACGGCAGGGCTCGGCCTGGCCACGCGCCGCAGGTTCCCCGCTCGGCAGCAATGGAGAATATTGATCTTTCCGCCGCCCGCCCGGCTGCTTTTTGGCGGGACAGGGGACGGGTGTTGTGGAAGGGCAGCTGGCTCTTGTCCTCGCTGAGACCTTCTGCCAGCATGCCTGCCACGGGCTGGGGTGGGGCCAGCCAGCCTGACCAAAGCATCCATCCATGTGGATGGGAAGTGGCAGAGGGGGATGGGATCTGAAGCCATGCCCCAGCTGTTCTGCTTTGCAGGCCCTTGAGGAAGGGATGGGCTTATGGGTGGGAAAGGTGGGGTTTTTCCCACCCTTGGAGAGGTTTCATTCTCGACTGGAGTGGTCAGACCCTCCCCAGGCCCATGAAATGGTGATAACCTTTGGCGCTTTTTCTTGTTCCCAGGTCTTGTTTGGAACTGACTTTCATGCAATTGTTCTTTGTTTTTTCCAGGAAGATTGCACCCGGTGCCTGGACCGGGTGGGGAAGCGCCGGCACCGTCCGTGGAGCCCGTCCAGTGCCGGCACTACCCCGGGGGGGCCACGGTGTTCGGGGACATCCCCTTCAGGAAGGACGAGGGCCTCGTGTGGGATCAGCTCCTCTCCTGGCAGCAGGTCTCCAGAGGTGGGTACCTGGTTCCACAGCACAGGTGGCAGAAGGGCTCGGGGCAGAGGGCAGTGGGCACACGAGAATCTTGCTCTTGCAGCTGCTGAGGAGGTTGCTGTGCTGTGCTTAAGCAGAAGAGGTGGAGCGTGGCCTGCCATGCTGCTGTCCTCTAAAAATGAGAGCATGGCTTGGGAGGTTTGGGCTCTGAGCACAGCCAGCAGCCTGGCCCTCGCACAGGCCGTGGTGGGACACGGGGGACAGGAGCCTGCTGCGACTGACCGTGGCTTTCTGGTTTCTCTCCCCAGGCTACCAGCACCTCATGCCATGGAAACGGCACCACTTGGCTGCCAGTCTGGGAGGGCTGGAGGGCGGCGGGTGTTCACTTGTAGTCAAAAATAAATATTTTCCTTGTCATTATCATCATCATCAGAGCATTTCTTTCATCCTTTTCCAAGCTTTGGCCTCCCTTTTTCCACAGATACCTTTTTTTGTCCTTCCTCAGCCACTTGCTGACATTTGGGATGGTGGGGATTAAGCAATGGTAAAAATTCAGCAGCGGCTCCTGTTGCCAACTGCAGCAGCCCCTTCAAGGACCCTGAGCTTCCAGCAAGGTCTGCGTGTGCCTTGCAGGGATGGAGCTGTCAACCCACTGCAAAAGCTGGGAGGAAATCAGAAGCAGCAAAATGCCATTTTGGCTCAAAGGCTGCCCAGTTTCTTCATGTTTTCCTCTACTCCAAGATAGGCAGGCAGGGCTGGACTCCAGCAAGGTTCAAGTTCTCGGTGCTCCCTGGCATCACAGGGATCAAGTAAACTCTTGTATGCACTGATTCCTACTGAAGGAAGAAAGGAGATGTCGCGAGATGGAACATCCTTCTTTTTTTCTTTTGTCTCCCCAGGAGACCTTCGGACAGAGAAATGCCCACATGGGCTTTATGTGACCCTTCCCAGCCAGCCCTTCACTCACTCCCGGGTCTCATGTGCTCCTCAGGCTTCACTGGCTCACTAAACTCAGAGGAGCTCTGGTAGGAGAAAACGCTGCCTGGCGTGGGGCTCTTTGATCCCTGTCTCATCTTGCTTCCATTTGTCCCACTCTTCCACCCATCTAAGAGACCAGAGGGTCCCCCACACTCCAGGGTACTGCACCAGATCGGGGACGCGTTCCCTGCTCCTGTCCTTGGTGGCCTTGGGGAGGCTCCAGTGCCCTCCCTGTGTGCCAGCAGCGCCCGAGGAGCAGCTGCACAAGTGCAGAGCCTGAAGCACAATCCCCAGTGCACACAAATGAGAACTGGGATTTTAGGCAGCAGAAGCTAAATCCATCTGCTCGCTGCCCTTCCTAGCCATGGCCACGCTGATGCAGTCAGAAGAATTGCCCCTGCCCAGGAAGCTCTCAGGTAGAATACAGGAGCAAAAGCCACGTGTTTCTGAAGTGCTAGCTGCCACTTCCTCAGGTGTTCCTGTAACAGAGTATGTGTAAGACTTTGCTAATCAAACCTTGCTAAATTAGGGAACATGGCCAAAAGACCACTGAAACTTGCTTAAGCTACATTATGTTTTAAATAACCACAAATATCCTGTATGTGTAAGGCTTTGCTAATCAAACCTTGCTAAATTAGGGAACACGGCCAAAAGACCACTGAAACTTGCTTAAGCTACATTATGTTTTAAATAACCACAAATATCCTGTATGTGTAAGGCTTTGCTAATCAAACCTTGCTAAATTAGGGAACATGGCCAAAAGACCACTGAAGCTTGCTTTAGGTAGCAGAAAGATTATGTTTCAAATAACCACAAACATCCTGTATGTGCCCAGTTTGTGGATGCTTGCAAAAAAAAGATAGGAAAGAGCCAACCAACGGCTAAGAGAGGAAGACTACAGCCTTCCTCCCCACGACCACCAGCAGCCAAGGAAAAAGACCCCCAGCAAATGGTTGCGCAGACGCAGAAAGAGCGTGAGAAGATGCTGAAAGGCACGTACATGGAAGAAGATATAAATAAATGATGGACTGAAATGAAGTGGGGTGTGTGCCGTTGGTGGAGCAGAGACTCCCTGGATGCCCAGCGCTGATTTGCTTGCTGCCGATTGCTCAATAAATTTTCTATTTCCATCTATTGGAGTTGATTAATTTATTACAAATAAATTTATAACATTCCCTCCAATTACTAAAGGATTTTGACTATTTTTACCATTTCAAAAATTTCTGTGTGTCCCTGTGAGCGAATAAGTACCACAAAACTTTGAGGTACTGCCAAGGCAGAACTTGTTCATTTCTGTTTTCCTGATGATTTTATCATCTCATCCAGACTCTGAAAGCAAACCGATGCTGTAGACCAAATACTTGCCTTGGAATCACAGGCACTTTCCGTGCCCTGGCTGTTTTTATCTGCTGCTCCACGGCCTTCGGCTGAGCGCGGGGAGGCCGGGCCTGGGCCCCTCAGGATGGCGCCGGGAGCGCCCGGGGCAGCGGGCAGGGCCGGCTCTGAGGGGCGGCACAGGCTGCATTTCCCCCGAGCGAGCGGCCAGCGGTGGGGAAAGGCGCGGCGAGAGGGGCAGGCACTCTGGGAAGCGGCGGCCAGTCGCCAATTGCCGCTCCCGCAGCCGCTGTCAGGGCCGTGTCTCCTGCAGTCGCTGGCGCTGCACCTGCAGGGCCGCGTCCGGCTCTGCTGGGCTCCCTGCACGGCCGGCAAGGACAGGGACACACTGCAGCTGGAGCCCAGCAGGGACACCCAGGGGCTGCCAGGGCTGGAGCAGCTCTCCTGCAAGGGAAGCCTGGCACAGCCGGGCTTCTTCAGCCTGAAAAAGAGACTTAGGCTTAGGCTTTACCCAACTGCGGTCTTCCAGTACCTGACAGCAATCTACAAGAAAGCTGGAAAGGGACTTTGTACAAGGGCAGGCAGAGAGAGCACATGGGAGAATGGATCCAAAGTGAAAGAGAGTAGCTTTAGATGAGAGATTCAGAAAAGAGACTTTCTGGGAGCACACTGCCCAGAGAAGCTGTGCATGCCCCATCCCTGACAGTGTACGAGGCCAGGCTGGATGGGGCTCAGGACAAGTCGGTCTGGTACAAGGGGTCCCCAGGCACAGCACGGGGGTTGCAGCGATGTGATCTTCCAGGTCCCTTCCAAGCCAAAGCATGCCATGAGTCCGTGATGCTGGGATACCTCCCCTCCTCATCCTCTGGCAGAAAAAGAAACTTGGCACCAAGTTCCACACTGCAGACCATGTCTTTGGCAGCCTGCAACTGTCTCAAAAGAGAATTAAAAGAGATGACAATACTGACACGATTTCTCTTTTCTACTTGAAATTTCAGTGCTCCGCTCCTGTCCACACCAGCAAAACTGTCAGAAGAAGCAATTCTTCCCCACCAAATGCCTCATCTCACCCAAACAAAAAGCCACAAGCCAACATTCTTCTTTATTCCTTCATTGCTTTATTTAGTTCTTTCTCTAATAGGAAGTCCCTTCATTGTTTATTTCTTTCTTTGTTCGTTTCGTTCCGCGGGGCGCGCGGCGGCTCCTCCGTTGGGTTCGCGGAGGCCACGGAAGAACGGCCGCGCGCTCCGGCGGCTCCGCAGCAGCAGCAGGAGGGAGGGAGGCACGGAGGGAGGGAGGGAGGGGGAATCCTTCTTCAGCCGGGTCAGACAAGCTGCTTTTGGGTGGGGCAGGGGCCCACAGAAGGAGAGATGGCCGAGGGCTGGGCAGGGCTGGCAGGGCCAGAGGCACCCAGGCCTTTGTGCCCTGGGCTGGGCAGCGCTTCTGGAGCCCCACAGAAGGAACTTTCCTTGCAGGGGCTGCACTTTGCTTCTGCCTCGGCCCTCCCTGAGCAGGCTGGCAGGGCTGCAGGTTGATGACATTTGTCCTTGCTGCCCCTCCCATCCCACTGCCCCAGGAACAGCCCCGAGCCACCCATGAGGGACAGGCCCTGCTGTGCCAGGCCTGGGCTCAGGCCTTGGCCTTTCTGCTGCCTCCAAGCAGCCCAGGCCTTGCTCAGCATTGCAGTTCCTGCTCTCAGCCTTTGGCTCCTGCAATCCTGGCCTCAAGGATCTGCTCTCACCAGTCCCTGGGGAGCCTTTGGCAGTCCCTGCCCTCAGTGGGGCCAGTGATGCTCCAAGGGACTTGGAGTTTTACTTCTGACTCCTTGAGCAGCTTCTTCAAAGTTCTCTTAGTGCCTGAAGGGTCCTGGACTCAGCCGCAAATCTCCCCAAAGTGGAGGTCATTAAAATACAGAAAGATTACAGGAGCTCTTTGTCTTCCTTCGTCTTCATGTGTCAAGGAAGGAGATTTCAAAATGCACCTCATGATTTTTTTCTTTTTTAATCAAGGGCATAATATTTTAATTTTTCAGTTCAGGCTAGAGGGGACTTAAGCATTTCTTAAGTAATCTCAATGCTGAATGTCTCCTTAGGAGGTTTGGGCACAGACCAAGAATGAGCTTCTTGCAGCTGAGCCTATTTGGACAAACTGCTCCTCTCCCCCAAATTCACTGTGTCTGAAATTGGCTACGTAGGACTGAAATCCCGAAACATTTAAACAAAATTATGCATTTTTCTTTGTAAATAAAATGTATAAAAATAATTTATAATTAAAAGTGATAATAATAGTTAAAAGTATAATAATAGTTTTCTTTTTTAATATTATATTATTCTAAATTTTATTATCTTATACTTATTAAAAAAACCTATACATTTTTAGCAACCAAAAAAATTTTGGTTCATTGGTTCTAAGTAACACAATTCCCTTCATTAGTTAATTGACCAGTATTGGCTATTCATTTGTTCATTAGTCCTTTTTATAGTCCTTTAATATTGTTTTAAAACATTTTCTCAGGTGGGGTAAACGGGGCCACTTTGGGGTCACTGGACATTTCTGGGGCAGTTTTGGGCCTGTGGAGGGAATTTAGAAAGAACTTGAGGGTCTGGAGGACACTTGGGGGAGCTGGGTGGGCACTCAGAGGGACACTAAGGAACAATGAAGAAAACGTCAGGCACCGTGGGGAGCTCTTGGGGGTCCAGGGAGGCACTTGGAGGTCAGGGAGGGCGTCAGCCCCCCCACACACTCCCAGCAGTGCTGCCTCCTTTTGGACAAAACCAAATACTGCAGCCCCCTCCCCTGAGGAGTGCTGCACCCTTGTGGACACAGCCTGCTACTGCAACCCCGACCTGATCAGTGCTGCCTCCTTGTGGAAAAAGTCTGGTACAGCGGCCCCCCTCCCCCCCCCTTAGCAGTGCTTCCCCCTTGTGGACCCTGCATGGTACTGCAGCCACCCCTTCCTGAGGAGTAATGCCCTCTTGTGGACATGGACCAGTACTGCAGACTCCCCTTGTTCAGTGCTGTCCCCTTGTGGACAAAACCTGGCAATGCAGAACCCCTCTTCCCAAGCAGTGGTGCCCAATTTTGGACACAGACTGTAACTGCAGTCTTCCTCCCGAGCAGTTCTGTCCCCTTGTGGACACAGCATGGTACTGCAGCTCCCCTCCCCAAGCCGTGTTACCCCCTTGCAGGCACAGCATGGTACTGCAGCCCCCTGCTTCTGAACAGAGCTGCCCCTTTGTGGACACAACATGGAACTACAGCCCACCCCCCTTCCCCAAGCAGTGCTTCCCCATTGTGGACACATCCTGGTACTGCAGCCCCCATCTTCCTAGCAGTGATGCCCTCTTGTGGACATATACTGCAGCTGCCTCCTACTCCTACCAAGTACTTCAGCCTGCCCCCTGAGCAGTGCTGCCCTCTGTGGACACAGTTTGGTGCTGCAGCCCCCGTATTCTGAGCATTGCTGCCCTCTTGTGGACACAACCTGGTAGTGCAGCCCCCCCGAGCAGTTCTGACCCCTTGTAGACACAGAATGATACTCCAGCACCACCCCCCCCACCATGAGTAGTGCTGCCCCCTTATGGACACAGCAGGGGACTGCAGTCCCCTCCTTTTCTGAGTACTGCTACCCCATTCTGGATACAACCCAGTGCTGCAGCCCCCCCATTCGAGCAGTGCTGTCCTCTTGTGGACACAACATAGCCGTGTAGCCCGCCCCCCAAGCAGTGCTGCCCTATTGTGGACACAACCTGATACTGTACCCACACCCTCCTTCAGCAGAGCTGCTCCCTTGTGGACACAGCCCAGTACTGCAGCCCCCCACCCCCTGTGCCTAGCAATCTAGCTCCTTTGTAGACAAAACACTGCCCTCTCTCCCCAAAATTGCTGCCCCCTTGTGGATAGAGCCCCGTACTGCAGCCCACCCTTTCAAACAGAGTTGCACTGTTGTGGACAGAAGCCGGTACTGAAGCCTCCCCCCGGGAGCAGTCCTGCCTCCTTTTGACAAAGCATGGTACTGCAGTATCCCCCTTCCGAGCGGTGCTGCCCCTTTGTGGACACAGGTCAGTACAGCAGCCTTCCCACAGAGCAGTGCTGCACCCTTGTGGACACAGCATGGTACTGCAGCCCCCATCCACCCAGCAGTACTGCCTTCTTGTGGACACTATCCGGTACTGCAGTCCCACCCTCCGAACAGTGCTGTCCAATTGTGGTCACAGCATGATACTGCAGCCCCCCCTCCCCCGAGCAGTGCTGCACCCTTTGTGGACATAACTTGGTACTGCAGTCCCCCTCCCAAGTAGTTCTGATGCTTTGTAGACACAGCATGATACTCCAGCACACCCCCCCCACCCCCGCCTTGAGGAGTGCTACCCTCTTGTGGACACACTCACGGGGTTTTCTCTCTCGAGGTTTCAGAGGGTGCACACTCCTTTTGTCCTAAACCCCTGGCCTCACGTTGTCCTCTTCCTTTCCCCATTGCCCGAGGTACTAGGAAGGTACAGCCTTCCTGACCGGCCTGCCCAATATTCCCTCTTAAACATAGCATTTCTCCCCACAGTTGAGATTTTCAGGCTTGTGCAGACATTTGTCTGTTTCAGGTGCCAAGCTCTCTGGGCCCAGTATCCAACCTGCTGCCCAAAGTCAGTAGAAATGTTATGACCCATTTCAAAGACTTGAACACTCATGCCTTCACCCATCAAATAATTTGTACAGATATTAGCACACATCTTTCCTCTCACACTAATCTTTCCTATGCTGATGACAGCCTTCAGCCTGACCTCTCTGCTATTGTAGTTCCATGGACAGAGGTTATTGTCTCTTCCCCCTTCCATGTGCAGGCCGGTGTTCAGCCATCTTCAGGACAGAAGGGCCCCACCCCACATCACTGTGACCTGGGAAGACAAAAAAAACATCATTGCAAAAGTCCCCTCCTCCTTCTTCTCAGGCATTTTGCCCTGGCAGCAGGGCTTGCTGCTGGGTGCCACAGGGAAAAGAAGACTCCTGTGACACTGTGAGGCCCCATGGAACCAAACATCCGTTGTGACACTACAGAACCTCACAGAAGCAAGGAGCCTTATTGACAGTGCAAGGCCCCAGGAAACCAAGGAATCTAAAGGCCTCAAACATTCCTTGCATGGTTCTGCCTTGGGAATATAAATCTCCATGGTGGCATCTTGGCACACACTTGAGAAGTGTGTCTGTTTGAAGTGGGGAAACTTTTAGAAGTTTTAGATTGCTTCAAAAAGATTAAAGGTAGAAAAACCCTGGTTGCTTGAGTGCACCCAGTTCTCCAACCAAAGCAAGTCCCAGGTGAGTGAGGACAGACAGGATGAGGTTGGGCAGTGTGGAGCAAAGTTACCCACATTGAGTCAGACCTCAAGGCACAGCTTCTCTGAGCAGCCCAGACCTTCTGAGGAAAGACCCTGGATCAGTATCAATCACAGAATGCTACAATCAACTCCTCTCTAAAGAGAAACAGTAATAAAAGACATGCTTTAAAATAGGAACACTTACTTCTAACAAGTTCTTTGAAATATTTCTTCATAACTGTGGAAAAAACTTCCTAATGAACTGCACCAGAGCAGAGGGAAATCAAGGCAGAACCATGGTTTTGTCAAGACTTGCTTGATCCCAATGAGCCCCGTGGTGCATTTGGTGCCAAACCCTGGAACCTCAGTGCCTGAGAAGAGATTGCACAAGCCTTTCCAGGAGTCCAAAGAAGAAAAATCCAAAGTGTCTCAAAGCATTAATGGGTCCCACTGAGGTCCATCCCCAACACAGGCTCTTCATGGACTCCTTAAGGGAGAGAATTGGAGGCCAGGATTGCCGAAAAACCACAGGGAGACTCAGAGAAGAAAGAAGAAAGGAAAGAACTTTAAAAAAGCTGAAGTACCTTGAAGCATTAATGAGACCACTGAGTGTTGTTACTGATAAAGGCTCTCAAGGGACTAATTAAAGCAGATAACTGGAGGCCATGATTGCACAAAGCTATCAGAGACTCCAAGGCAAAAGCAATATCCAAAGCCCTCTGAAAAACCTTTAGTCCTTGGGAGCATCAAGGAGCCCCCAGGGCCATTCCTGACAAAGGCTCCCCAGAAACTAGTCCCAGCAGATCCCTGATGCCACTGGGATGGGGGGAGATGCTGAGGGCAGGACAAGGGGTGACAGTGCCCAGCCTTGATGGGGCTGTGCCAGGAGGCCCCAGTGGCTCAGGACAAGATGTCTCCTCACAGCCCTTGGTGGCGCAGACTGTGGTGTGCCCCAGGGCACCAAGACGTGGCTTCTCTTTGTCCCCACCTGTCATCTGTGCCTACATTTCTGTGCTCTGATTGAGCCTTGGGGACACTTTCTCAGTTGTGTCCCTCAGTGGGACCCATTAAAACTTTAAGAAATTTTGGAGTTTGATTCTGACTTGGAGTTCTTGAGAGGTTTCTCCAGCTCCCTCTCAGGGACTGATGTTCAGGGCCTCAGCACAAACCCCAAGAGGGTCACTCAAGTCCTTGTGCTGTGTTTGTGCTGCTGAGCTGGGCTGGGCTCCTTGTACAGGCACAGCTCCTGGCAAGGGCAGCGCTACAGAGAGACAGCTCTGCCCAGAAGCAGCTCCTGTGCACAGCCCAGCAGGGCTGGGGCACTGCCTGCAGCCACCCCGGGCACAGCACAGAGGCACAGAGGGATTAAACTCAGCCTGGGCTGGGAGCTCACTGAGGGCTCACTGGAGCAGAAATCCTCACAGTGTTTGAAACAGCCACTCTCTCTGGCTGTGGGAAGATAAGCTGCAGCTCCTGCAGGGATCTCCTGAAGCAGCACATCCCACAGCTTTGAGGACCTTCCAGGAGGACTCTCAGAGCTGCTGCAGTGCAGAGGATGTGGCCCTAGGGCAGGGCTGGGTTTCCCTGCTGCAGCACCTGCGGCACAGCCCCAGGCCGCTCCCTGTGTCCAGGCTCTGCTGCAGGGCTGAGCAGCCGGGGCTGCAGCCAGGGGTGCCCAGGGCTGCCTGCAGAGCAGGGTCCTGCAGCCCAGGGCACTGTGCTGGGACAGGGACTCTGCTGCCTGCCAGGGACAGCTCTCAGCCAGCCCGGGGAGCTGCTCCCAGCATTGGGGGAGAAGCTGTGGGGGCAAGGAGAGACCCTGAGCAGGGCAGGTGCTGCTGCTGAGAGGTGCTGGGTGGGGCAGGACTGCTCCCAGCTCCAGACCAGCCTGGGCACAACTCTGGAGAACACTTCCCAAAAGAAGGTGAGCCTGAGATTGCTGTAAAGATCAGGAGAGTTCCTGTGAGTGTTTTCAATTTCCTGTTTGGAGAAGGATGGGAAGGTTGGGGTGATGACAAAAAGATTTTTGGTTTTTATACTTTTTTCATAAAATTGTAACTCTGTAAACTATTATTATATAGTTATATAACTACAAACCTTAATTATCTCTAGTACACCTCCGAACCTTTCTTTTAGATTTGTGAGCAATAAGCTGACCTTCTAAATACATTCCTGAAATACTGTGTAGTCCTTCTATCAGGAGGAAGATCTACAAGAAGAACATTTTGGTTTTTAACCAGAATATTTGTAAGAACAAAATAGGGGCAAAGCAACCATTGGACTTACTGAAATGGGATTACCCAGGGATATGTAACAGGGGCAATTGACTCTCCTAATGGATGTTCTTGTTAAATACTCTAATTAATCAACAGTAATAAACTGTTAAAATCAAGGGCCTGGTTTGCCCCATTCCCGCTAGGATACATGGAAACTTCCAAAAAATGGTCCGTTTTTTACTTTACTGTTCTAAAATTGTTTCAAGGGGGTTTTCTCTTTTGATTACAGACAACAAGGGGATAAGAGGAGCAGAACAGGAATTGTACTCAGAGAATCACAGACCATTCTGATTTGAAAGGGACACGCAGTATCACCAAAGTAAAGTTTGAACATTTACAGGGACTCCAGATCTGTAAGTTTGGGTGGCCAGTCTCTCTGCTGGGAGCCTCCCAAAGGGCCTTCAGCCACTCCTCAGCCCTGGGCAGCACCAGCATCCCCTTTGCAGGACCCAGCAGGGCTCTCCTGAGCTGCCCTTGCCCACCTGCAGACAGACCCTGCCCCAGGCAGGGCTCTGCAGACAGGCAGGTTTCTGTGGGGCTGGGCAAGGGCACAGAGGGTGGGATGGGCTCTGTGAGCCTGGCAGGGACAGGGCAGTTCTCAGGAGGGAAATGTCCAGGCCCAGGAAGATGCTCAGGGAAGGAGAGGGGGCTGAACAGAGCAATGCTGAGGGCAGGAGGGCACTGTTGGTGTGTGGGAGGTGCCGTGCACAGCTGGGTACGGGAACACTGCCCTGAGTGCCCAGCTGTCTCTGCCCTGCCCTCTCAGGCACAGCACCACAGCATCTTCTCTTGTTTCTGCACTCCTCTGATACTGTCATTATAATCTGCTGCTCTCAGGGAGGCTCTGGGATTGCAGCAGCTGAGTCAGGTACTGCCCTTGGGATTCCTGCCAGGCAGGGGTGTCCATGGGAATGGGGTGTCCAAGCTTCCCTGGGACCTGTGTGGCTGTGGGCAAAGCAGTCCATGGGAAAGGGGAATGAGCTGAGCCCTCTCCCTGAGATTCCATCATGGGCACACTTAGGGGTCTCCTTGCTGTGTCCTTCCAATCTCTGAGCTGCTCTCCTGGGCGCAAATCTGGGCCAGAGCCTCTCAGAGTTCCCTGAATGTCCCACGGGGAAGTGCAGAGATGCCACAGATGAGGAAATGCTGTTGGGTTTTCCAAGGGAACCGTGAGTGTCCTTGGCAGAAGGAGGTGCTGACACCTTGCTCAGAAACCTTTAGAGAGGGTGAGACATTCAGGGATCCCTCTGCTCTGGGCAGGGTCTGGTTTATCCCAGGGTGACACGGGAGTGTGATTGTGCTTTGATTCCAGCCAAAGGTGCAAACCCAGAGTAGTTGGGAACAAGCCCATCACCTTGCCCAGAGCCACAGGGAATCTTCTGCCTCTCATATCGCTCAGTGGCAAACTGTGAGTGCAGCAGAAATGCTGGAGATTTCTATCCTCAGAGAACCAGGAATGATATGTGGATAGGAAAGTAATGGCTAAAATTCCTTCCTGCTCTCCATGTACTTAAGAAGAGGGACTGCAGACACTACCAAGCCCTTCTGCATTAGGAGTAATTCCACTGACATATTCCAAATATCCAGCCTTGTCCCTCTGCCACAAGGCCACAAACCCAGGGCTGCAGAGCAGGGATGGCTTCTCAAAAGCCCCCATGCACAGGCCTGGCTGCTCCTGGCACTCTCAGACAGCACAACTGGAGCTCAGTCAGGGACCTGCACAAAGGTTTTCCCAGAGCAGGAACAAGAGGGAGTGTCACAGAGGGACAGTTTACAGGGAATGGCCCAGGATTGGCTCAAGCAGCCTCTGCTGACTTGTCACTGTCCTTTATCCATGAACAGGTCCCCATGTCCAGCCACAGCAAATGTCCAACAGCAGCTCCATCAGCCACTTCCTCCTGCTGGCACTGGCAGACACGCGGCAGCTGCAGCTCCTGCACTTCTGCCTCTTCCTGGGCATCTCCCTGGCTGCCCTCCTGGGCAACGGCCTCATCATCAGCGCCGTAGCCTGCGGCCACCACCTGCACACCCCCATGTTCTTCTTCCTGCTCAACCTGGCCCTCACCGACCTGGGCTGCATCTGCACCACTGTGCCCAAAGCCATGCGCAATTCCCTCTGGGACACCAGGAACATCTCCTACACAGGATGTGTGGCACAGAGCTTTTTCTTTCTGTTCTTCATTGGCTCAGAGTTTTCCCTCCTGACCATCATGTGCTACGACGGCTACGTGTCCATCTGCAAACCCCTGCACTATGGGACCCTCCTGAGCAGCAGAGCTTGTGCCCACATGGCAGCAGCTGCCTGGGCCAGTGGCTTTCTCATTGCTCTGCTTCATACAGCCAATACATTTTCCCTGCCCTTGTGCCATGGCAATGCCCTGGGCCAGTTCTTCTGTGAAATCCCACACATCCTCAAGCTCTCCTGCTCTAAATCCTACCTCAGGGAACTTGGGCTTCTTGCTGTTAATGTTTGTTTAGATTTTTTCTGTTTTATGTTTATTGTTTTCTCCTATGTGCAGATCTTCAGGGCTGTGCTGAGGATCCCCTCTGAGCAGGGACGGCACAAAGCCTTTTCCACCTGCCTCCCTCACCTGGCTGTGGCCTCCCTGTTCCTCAGCACAGCATTCTTTGCCTACCAGAAGCCCCTGTCCATCTCCTCCCCATCCCTGGATCTGGCACTGTCAGTTCTATACTCGGTGGTGCCTCCACTCCTGAACCCCCTCATCTACAGCCTGAGGAATCAGGAGCTCAAAGTTGCAATGTGGAGACTGATGACTGGATGCTTTCAGGAACATTAAACTGCTGGTCAGTTTCTGAAAACAACTTGTAATAAAGTCATCTTTGATACTTTTTGTTTTGGTTGTGGTTTTTTTTCCCTTTGTTTTAGTTTTATCATACTGTACATAAAAAAAAGCCACTGTGTTTTCCATTGCTCATTTTGTTTCTCCATCTTGCCTGTTGCCACAGACTGTGTCAATGAAGGGCTGCGCACTTGGTGGCTTTACACAAACTAAGGGATCTCTCTCCCAGCAAAGTTTTCTCCGGAGATGCCTCTTTTGTTCCCTCATCTGGAGCTGCAGCAGCAATGTCTGTGTGCAGAGCTGGGGCAGATCAGTGTTGCAGATTGGTGTTGCCAGTGCTGCTCCCATGCCACTGCCCCGCTGCCCTCCTGCCCCTCGTGTTGCTGCAGGGCCTGAGTGCTCTCGGGGCTGGGCACAGCCCTGGAGGTGGCAGTGCTGGGGCTGCAGCAGGGACAGGCCATGGGCATGCACTGACGCCTCAGGGCAGGGCCTGGGGGCTCCAGGCTCCTTGGCCAGGCTCTCTCCACAACACTTGGCCAGGCCAATGCTGGGCAGAGAAAACCCCCGTGAGCAGCCCCAGGCTGGCCATGGGCAGGCTGGGGGCAAACAGCATGGCTGGTGCTCTGCAAGGTCCCTGCAAGGGGGAGACCCTGGCAAGGAGCAGCAGAGCAGGGGCTGATCCATCCCCACAGCGCTGGACACCCCAGGGCAGCGCCCCAGAGCGTCCTCATGCACCTGCCAACAACATCCCCCTCTGCAGCCCTGGCCTCTCCCCCAGCTCACACAGGTGCCACATCCTTGCAGGCACAGACACGACAGCACTGGCTCAGGAGCCCCTGTTTGCACTGCACACAGCAGGTGTCAGCACCCCCATGGTGCTGCTGCGGGGAGATGGAGCTGAGTGAGCACAAATGCCATCAGCCCTGGGGCCAGCAAGGGCTGGGGGACACAAGGAAAACCACTCAGGTTTGTCGTGGCCTCTGCAGTCAGCCAGAAAGTTTGTTCCTATGAGCTGTGAGTTTCCTGTCCCTCTGCAGATGTTGTTGCTCAGAGTCAGGGCTGCGTGGCAGCCACCCTCAAGCTGCCTTGAGTATTTCCTTTGCTTCACCTTTTCTTTCTTTCCTCTTTCCTGATCCAGATTTCTTTCTCTTTCCCAATCCTGTCCCCTCCCCTGCAAACAACCCATCCCTGTTTGCCCTTTCCTCTCTGGCCCCACTCCCCATTTCAGTTAGTATGTTGGCACCATGGGAATGTCCCATGGGGAGCAGGGTCATCCTACAAGTGCTTCAGGAATTGTCTGCAGGGTCCTGCAGTGCCTTGTGCTGCTCCCTTGCCAGAGGCACCACAGGCCAGGGGGGCACATCTGGGCTGGTGTGTCTGGGTGGGGGGCTCCCTGTTCTGGGCAGTGAGGAAGGGCTGGAGAGGCTCTGCAGGACTGACAGGATGGGCTTTGGGGCTGTGAGGAGAAGGTGAGGGACCTGGGCTGCTGGACCTTCTGAAGAGGAGGTCCAGGGCTCATCCTGCAACTGCTCCAAGGGTGGTTACAGAGAATCACAGTGTCAGCCAGGCTGGAAAAGACCTTGGAGATCATCAAGTCCAACCTGTGCCCTGACACTGCCTTGAGCCTGAGCCTGAGCCTCCTCTTCTCCAGGATAAACATACCCAGCTCCCTCAGCTCTTCCGCACAGCACTTGTGTTCCAGACCCCTCACCAGCCTTGTTGCCCTTCTCTGGACACACTCCAGCCCCTCCATGTCCTTCCTAAATTGGGGGACGAGAACTGGACACTGCACTCGAGGTGCAGCCTCACCAGTTCCCAGCACAGGGGAAGAATCACTGCCCTGCTCCTGCTGGCCACACCATTCCTGATCCAGGGCAGTTGCCATTGGCCTTCTTGGCCACCTGGGCACACTGCTGGCTCATGTCCAGCCTACTGTCCACCAGTGCCCCCAGGTCCCTTTCTGCCTGGTAATTGTCCAGTCACTCTATCCCCAGTCTGTAGCACTGCAGGGGTTGTTGTGGCCAAAGTGCAGGACCTGGCACTTGGTATTGTTTAACCTGACCTTGTTGCATTTGGACCCTGGATCCAGCCTGTCCAGGTCCCTCTGCAGAGCCCTCCTACCCTCCAACAGACCCACACTCACACCCAGCTTGGTGTCACCAGAAAATTTGCTGATGGTGGACTCAATGCTCTCATCCAGATCATCAATGCAGATATTGAAATCCACGCTGGCTGGCTCTGATCCCTCAGGCATCCTTCAGGTGCCCTGTGATGGCACTCAAGGTGATCTGTTCCATCACCTTGCTGGGCACCGAGGTCAGGCTGACAGGCCTGGAGTTCCCCAGATCCTCCTTCCAGCCCTTCTTGGGGATGGGCTTACATTGGTACCTCCAGTCCTCTGGGACCTCCCTGGTGAGGGAGCCAGGACTGATGATAAATGATGGAGAGCAGCTTGGGGAGCTCCTCCAGCAGCTCCCTGATCCCTCTAGGATAGATCCCATCTGGTCCCAGAGCCTCCTGTGAGCATCTGAGTGGCTCAGCAGGTCCCCAGCTGCTTCCTCCTGGATTACAGGGGTCTGTACTGCTCCTTGTCCCCATCTACCAGCTCAGAAGAACCTTTTTCCTAAAGGCAACCTGTCTTATTTTTGAAAAGTGAGGCCAGCAATGGGTTAAGTGCCTCAGCCTTTTCCTCATCTTTGGTAACCATATCGCCCCCAATAACGAATCAAGGTTCTCCTTTTCCCTCCTTTTGCCATGAATGTATTGATAAAACCATTTTTCTTATCCTTCACAGTAGTGGCCAGGTTAAGTCCTAATTTAGCTTTCACCTCTCTAATTTTCTTTCTGCATGACCTAACAACTTCTTTAAATACTTCCTGAGTAGCCTGTCCCTCTGTGCAAAGGTGATGCACCTTCTTTTCTCCCTGAGTTCCTGGGAAAAGCTCCATGCCCAGGCAGACCAGTCATTTTCCTTGGTAACTCAGTTCTGGCACAGAGAGACAATCTTCTTCTGGTCCTTCAAGATTTCTTTTTTGAAGTGTCTCCTTCCTTCCTACAAGCCTTTTTTTTTAAGGGTTGTTTCCCTTAAAAAAATCAGTACCTGATTCAGTTATCCCCAAATCTGTGTTCTGAATATGCCGAAAACTGCTCTAAGTGTCACTGTCTGAGGGTCTCTTGGTGTCCAAGACCACTTAGATGGACATAGGATGGTGGTTTAAGGCGCAGGGTATTCTTGAAGCTGCCGAAGAAAGGCTGCAGGAGACAGTCGTCTGGTCTCAAGGTCTGTTTATTATTTTTTATCTATACAGTGTTCACGCTCACGAGCAGCAGTCTGGTCAGCACCGTGTCCAGGATGAAAGTCTGCCCACGAAAGGCAGGACTTATCTTTTATACCTTAAACTACGTATTCTATGTTTACACTATCTTTCCAATACTAAAATATCTTATTACTATGTCCAGTCTTGTCTCCAGCTAATCTGTGATTCCCAGCATTCCTCACCAACACGGAGAACAAGAAGAAGAAGAAGAAAGAAGACACCACACCCCAAATTCTCCATCTTGGCCTCGTGGCTGATAATATAAACAATCTCAAAAACTACTTTTTTTACATGCTAACTATCTAATTCACACTCTAGTTTCCCTTAACGGTTGCATTTCTTCTCTGAGAGAAGGCAGATGCTCCCATGGTGCAGGATCTAGCTCTCAGACCCCCCTGGCTTTATTCAGGGGTCTTTTAGGGGTCTGACAGGGGAGTTCTCCCACCTACAGAGGGTCCAGAGGGAGTCCCTGGACCCCCACATCTAAGTCTAGTGCAGAAGTTTTGTTGATGCCCCTCCTTCTTTCACAGAATATATAAAAACTCAATAATTTAATGGCCACTGTACCCCAGGCAGCCTCTGCCCACCACATCTCCCACCACCAGCCCTTCTCTGTTTGTGAACAGCAGGAGACAGAGCTTTCCTTGGGAGTGGGAAGAGAAGAAAACCTCCCCAAAGTGCAGCCTGGAAGGTTCAGCCTGGTGGTGAGGAAACAGAAAAGTCCCTCCCAGGGTAGAATGTTGGTGGCTGAAGTGTCCCAGCATGAGGCTGGGCCATGCCATGGCTCTGTGTGCCAGGAGCCGGCAGCGCTGGGTGCAGGGAGCCCAGGGAGGGCACAGTAATGCTGGGCTGAGAAATGCTGGGGGGACAGTGAGATGGGCGTGTGCAGCCGGCCAGGGCAGAGGAGCAGCACGCACAGGGGCACAGGCTGCAGGAGAGATGGCCGAGGGCTGGACAGGGCTGGCAGGGCCAGAGGCACCCAGGCCTTTGTGCCCTGGGCTGGGCAGCGCCTCTGGAGCCCCACAGAAGGAACTTTCCTTGCAGGGGCTGCACTTTGCTTCTGCCTCGGCCCTCCCTGAGCAGGCTGGCAGGGCTGCAGGGTGATGACATTTGTCCTTGCTGCCCCTCCCATCCCATTGCCCAGAACAGCCCCGAGCCACCCGTGAGGGACAGGCCCTGCTGTGCCAGGCCTGGGCTCAGCCCTTGGCCTTTCTGCTGCCTCCACGCAGCCCAGGCCTTGCTCAGCATTGCAATTCCCTGCTCACAGCCTTTGGCTTCTGCAATCCTGCCCTCAAGGATCTGCTCTCACCAGCCCCTGGGGACCTTTGGCAGTCCCTGCCCTCAGTGGGGCCAGTGATGCTCCAAGGGACTTGGAGTTTTGCTTCTGACTCCTTGAGCAGCTTCTTCAACCTTCTCTCAGTGCCTAAAGGGTCCTGGACTCAGCCCCAAATCCATCCTGGGGATCATTAAAATACAGAAAGCCCTCAGGAGCTCTATTTCTCCCTTCAATTGTCTTAAAGTTTTCAGGGCTTGCGCAGCTGCTTGGAATCAGTTTGGAGTTCTGATACGGAGGAAGATTTGAAAGTGCACCTCATGACTTTATTTTACTCAAGGAAATGTTTTTCCACTTTTCCGTTTAGAGAGAAACTAATAGAAGCCTTCTCCAAGTGACCTTGATGCTGAGCGTCTCCTTAGGAGCTATGGGCACGTTGAAGAAAGAGCCTCTTGCAGACTGACCCTGTTTGGACAACCTGCTCCTCACCCCCAACCTCACCATATCATGATATCTGCCACCTAGGATTGAATACTCAAAATATAAAAAACCCTGTCCTGGTTTAGGACAAATTAGGGGAAAATCTCCAAGAAGGAGACCCCCAGAGAACAAACCCCCACAACTCCTCCCCCCCCCACCCCGCACCACAGGAAGAATTAAGGAAGAATTTCCTCAGAGGAAAAGTGGAAAACACCTGTTTATTTAGCAAACACACAAAGAAAAAACACTTCCCAACACAAGAAAAAACAGCCACAGATGACAAAAGAAACTTTCACCAGTCTGAGAGGATGAGTCTCTGGCTGGGGAGGGCAGGACGCGTAATGCTTGTCACGAACAAACAGGCTCCAGGGATTCCTTGGTGTTTCCCGGTGAAGTCTGGATCAGGTTCGGGTGGTATTCCTAGCTAAACTAACTAATAAAGGAAAAAAGAAAGTGAAGCAGCGGCTAAGCAAGCAGCGGCAGAAGCGGCAGCGAAGCGGCCAGCCAAGCAGCGGCAGAAACAGCAGCTGAGAGCCAGCAGCCGATGGGGGAGGGGCGCCAGCTAACTGGACCAAACAAACCTTCACTTTCAGAGTCAATTCTGAAAGCACCGAACATCACACATGATTGGGGTTACAAAGCATTGTAACGTCACCCCAGGACATTCTACCCCTTATCTCCATATCATTAACATATTAAAAACTTCATTAAGTAAAACTTTCATTTCACTTGCTCAAACCTTCAACATTTACACATTTCGTTCCATCTCGCTCAGATCTTCAACACTTACACGTTTCCTTCTGTCTCACCCCACAATCAGACCTCCCTGAAGTACACATCGCATTGTTCTATCTTTCTGCATTATCCACTATGTACAACCTGGTCCTTAAGCAAAGACAGTCCCACGAATGCCTTTGCCTGTACTCGAGGCAGAATTAATCCATACTGTCTTCCCTAAAAAAACCTCTGACATGGGCCACTGGGACTTTATCTCCATCTACTATATTAAGGGAGTCAGACTGGGCAGGGCCTGCTTGGTTGATGGAACCTTGGGTGTCAACTAACCAGGTGGCCTTTGATAAATGCTGTTCCCAGTTTTTGAAAGATCCCCCCACCCAATGCTTTCAAGGTGGTTTTTTAGCAATCCATTGTACCTTTCCACTTTACCTCCAGCTGGTGCATGGTAAGGGATGTAGTACATCCGCTCAATGCCATGTTCCCTAGCCCAGGTGCTAATAAGGCTATTCTTGAAATGAGTCCCATTATCTGATTCAATCCTTTCAGTAGCACCATGCCTCCAAAGAACCTGCTTTTCAAGGCCCAGGATGGTGCCTTGGGCTGTAGCATGAGACGCCGGATAGGTTTCCAACCATCTGGTGGTGGCTTCCACCACAGTCAGGACGTAGTGCTTGCCTTGGCTGGTCTGAGGCAGTGTGATATAATCAATCTCCAGGCCTCTCCGTACTTGTACTTAGACCATCGCCTCCCCATACCAGTGGGGCTTCACCTGCTTCGCCTGCTTGATGGATGGTGGCCTGAGGCATTGTGGGCCCACTGTGCTAGGAACAGCTCTCCCTTGTGCTCCCAATCAAGGTCTGTCTTTGACACTCCTATCTTTGCAGCCTGATCTACCTGCTGATTGTTTTGCTGCTCTTCATTAGCTCTACTTCTGGGGACATGGGCGTCTACATGGCGAACCTTCACAGGTAGTTTGTTTACTCGAGTAGCGATGTCTTTCCACTCTTCAGCAGCCCATATTGGTTTTCTTCTACACTGCCAGTTTTCCTCTTTCCATCTCTTCAGCCATCCCCACAGAGCATTGGCTACCATCCAGGAATCAGTGTACAAATAGAGCTTTGGCCACTTCTCTCTTTCTGCGATGTCTAGGGCCAGTTGAATGGCTTTAATTCAGCAAATTGACTTGATCTGCCCTCTCCTTCAGTGGTCTCTGCGACCTGTCATGTGGGCTCCATTCAGCTGCTTTCCACCTCTGATTCATCCCTACAATGCAACAGGAACCATCGGTGAATAAAGTGTAACATGTTTCCTCTGCTGGTAGTTGGTTGTATGGTGGAGCTTCTTCAGCCTGTGTCACTGGTTCTTGTTTTTCATCTGTGACACCAAATCTTTCACCTTCTGGACAGTTTGTAATTATTTCCAAAATCCCAGGGCGATTCAGTTTTCCAGTCTGGGCGTGCTGAGTGATGAGGGCAAGCCACTTGCTCCATGTAGCACTGGTGGTATGGTGGGTGGAGGGAACCTTTCCGCTGAACATCCACCCCAGCACTGGTAGTCGGGGTGCCAGGAGGAGTTGTGCTTCTGTACCAATCACCTCTGAAGTGGCTTGGACTCCCTCATAGGCGGCCAAGATTTCCTTCTCCGTTGGGGTATAGTTACATTCAGACCCTCTGTACCTCCGACTACAGAATCCCAGGGGTCGGCCTCGGGTCTCACCAGACACTTTCTGCCACAGGCTCCAAGACAAACCATGGCTCCTGGCTGCAGAGTAGAGTACGTTCTTCACATCTGGTGCCATCCTAACTGGGCCAAGAGCTTCTCCTGTTTGATGTGGGCAAAGGCCTGCTGTTGTTCAGGGCCCCAGTGGAAATCGTTCTTCTTGCGGGTGACCAGGTAGAGAGGGCTCACAATCTGGCTGTACTCAGGGATGTGCATTCTCCAAAAGCCTATGGCACCTAGGAAAGCTTGTGTCTCCTTCTTATTAGTTGGTGGGGACATAGCTGTGATTTTGTTAATAATATCAGCAGGAATCTGACGCCATCCATCTTGCCACTTCACTCCCAGGAATTGGATCTCCCGAGCAGGTCCTTTAACTTTACTCTTCTTGATGGCAAAGCCGGCTTCCAGGAGGATTTGGATAATCTTGTCTCCTTTCTCAAACACTTCTGCTGCTGTGTTCCCCCATACGATGATATCATGAATATATTGTAAATGTTCCAGAGCCTCACCCTTTTCTAGTGCAGCCTGGATCTGTCCACGACAGATGGTGGGACTGTGCTTCCACCTCTGGGGCAGTCGGTTCCAGGTGTACTGCACACCCCTCCATGTAAAAGCAAACTGAGGCCTGCACTCTGTTGCCAAAGGAATGGAGAAAAATGCATTGGCGATGTCAATGGTGGCATACCACTTTGCTGCCTTGGACTCCAGCTCGTGCTGGAGTTCCAGCATGTCCGGCACAGCAGCGCTCAGTGGTGGAGTCACTTCATTCAATGCACGATAGTCCACAGTCAATCTCCATTCTCCATCAGATTTGCTCACAGGCCAGATGGGGCTTTTGATGGGTGAGTGGGTTTTGCTGACCACCCCTTGGCTCTCCAGCTCACGGATCATCTTATGGATGGGGATCACAGCATCTCGAGTTGTTCTATATTGCCGGCAATGCACTGTTGAAGTGGCAATTGGTACCCGTTGCTCTTCTCCCTTCAGAAGTCCTACTGTAATCGGATTCTCAGACAGTCCAGGCAAAGTGTTCAATTGCCGGATACGCTCTGCCACCACAGCTGCTATCTCAAATGCCCACCAGAGTCCTTTTGGGTCCTTAAAATACCCGCTTCGGAGGTAATCTATGCCCAAAATGCATGGGGCCTCTGGGCCAGTCACAATAAGGTGTTTTTTCCATTCCTTTCCAGTTAAACTCACTTCAGCTTCCTCCAGGGTGAAATCCTGTGATCCACCTGTCACGCCAGCAATAGAAACAGATTCTGCCCCCATGTACCTTGATGGGACTATTGTACATCGTGCACCTGTGTCAACCAAAGCCTTATACTTCTGTGGTTTCTATGTGCCAGGCCAACGAATCCACACGGTCCAGAAAACCGATTTTCCCTCACCTCGCCCTGGCTAGAGGCAGGACCCCTCTAAGCCTGTTTATCCTTCTTTCTTGGGGCACACATCTTAGAGGTTCCTTCAAGAGGGTCAGACATGTCATTATCATCATCATATTTGGCACACTGGCTACGGGCAACTGGAGCTGCCCTCCTTTTGGTGGAACTTCCTCTTTCAATCTTGTCTTCCTTCAAATCACACACCCATTGTGCCAGAGCAGCAGTAGACTTCCCATCCCACCTCCTCATGTTCTCTCCACAAGCACACAAGAAAAACCACAACTCAGCTCAGGGAGTGTACCTTCTCTCCCCATTGAGGGAACATCTGCGTTGGGTACCAGGGTCTCTAATTTGTACAGCCAAAATTTGGAGGAGGTCCTCCTTAATCTTCTCCCTGAGTCTCTTATGATTCTCCTCTATCTTATCTTCTGATTTCTGCAAGTGTGTTTCCACAGCTGCAATTCTGGCATGGGTTGGGCCATGTACAGCATCTGCATAGGCTCGAAGCTTCTTTGCCATATCAAGTATGGTCTCATATACCTCATCCCGCTTCATTATTGCCAGAGCAGACGCATATTCAGGTGGCCCGAGTCACACAAGTTTCCTCCACATCACAGCTGTACATGGTACTAAGTCCGGATGCTTAGTTGTTATGTCATCTGAAAAGATAATCTCCGCCACTGCCATTTCTCTCAGGCCTTGGATCCCTTGCTCTATAGTCTTCCATTGTGTCTGCTGCATATACAGATCGTCTCCACATAGGTATCTTTGTGCCACACTGTCCAGGATCCGTGCCCAGAGGCTGTGAGGGTTAGCCCCCCTCATCATTCCTTGATCGATGACAGGATCTTGTAACAGGGATCCCAAATGTCTTACTTCAGTGCCGTCCAGAATTGTAGCTTCGCCTGCAGCATCCCAAAGACAGATCAGCCAACTAATTATAGACTCATCAGGTGGTCGCGTGTAATCCTTTCTTAGACCACAGAGGTCCTTCAGGGAAAAGGACTCAATATTGGTCTCTGATCTTGCACCTGTCGCTTTGACTCCTGGTTTCATTTCAGGAGGTGTTGAGGGTCCTTCTCCTGCATCATCATTGTCCTCCACTGGTCCATCAGTCTTGGCCATGCGCTTTCCACTTCTCATGCTGGTAGCAACAGCCATTGGTTGAGGCTTGCTGTCTAATTTTGCCCGTGTCCTTGAGCCTGGGGTGTTGGCTGCAGCCTGAGTGACTGGGATAGTAGCTAATTTATCTCCCTGTTCCCTTTCCTCTGTCTGTGGTCCTACAGTATCTAACAGGGTGCAATAAGCATACGCCAGGGCCCAGCTCACTGCAGTGATCTTTTTTCCTTAGGGTTATCATGGCACTTCTCTTTCAAATATTTTACCACCTCAGCTGGGTTCTGAATTTGTTCGTGTGGGAAGTCCCAGACTACAAGATCAGAAAATTCCTTTTTAATTTGGCCCATGTCCTCCCATTTCCCATACCACTCAGGACTCCTCTCACTTTGCTCTGCTCCTAAGTCAGGAGTCGCACCAGCACCTCTAGAAATCTCAGCCCTCATTTTATATAAACTGCAGACCGTATAAAAGAAGCTTACTAATTTAAACACCAGAAAGATGATCTCTTTAGTATTCAGGGACAACTACTACACATTCTCTAATAGAGATGTAAAAAATTCAGAGGAGACAAAGGAAAACAAAGGCTGAAAAGCCTCCTCCCCTGCTTCTCCTCTAACAAACTGGGTGTATAAATATAGCCATGAACCATACATTCCTGGAACTGATTCCAGCATCTTTATAAACCTCCTGCAAGCCATTGCAACCAAGCCTAGCCCAATAAATATTTTGGTCAGTGTCCCACTAGTACAAAATTTACGAATAAGAGACAATACTGGAGCTATTTCTGGATAAGAAAATAAACCTAGGGATCAGAGAGGCATTAAAACCTCAAAAAACACTAATGACCAAAAACACATGCCAGCCTTCATCCCAAAAGACATTATAAGTTCAAATAACATCTATACCAATACAAAGTAATAAAAGATTTTTCCACTTCCTCAAGCCCCTGACATTGGGAACCAATAATATTTTTCCTGGTTTAGGACAAATTAGGGGAAAACCTCCGGAAGGAGCCCCCAAAAAACAAACGACCACAACTCCTCCCCCCCACCACCGGGTTCAGGAAGAATTTCCTCAGAGGAAAAGTGGAAAAAACCTGTTTATTTAGCAAACACACAAAGAAAAAAACACTCCCCAACACAAACACTCCCCAACACAAGAAAAAACAGCCACAGATGATAAAAGAAACTCTTTCATCGGTCTGAGAAGATGAGTCTCTGGCTCTGGGGAGGGCAGGACACGTAATGGTTGTCATGAACAGGCAGACTCTGGGGATTCCTTGGTGTTTCCAGGTGAAGTCCGGATCAGGTTTGGGTGGTATTCCTAGCTAAACTAACTAATAAGGGAAAAAAGAAAGCGAAGCAGCAGCTAAGCAAGCAGCAGCAAAGCGGCAGCAAAGCGGCCAGCCAAGCAGTGGCAGAAGCAGCAGCTGACAGCCACCAGCCGATGGGGGAGGGGTGCCGGCTAACTAGACCAAGCCTTCATTTTCAGAGTCAATTCTGAAAGCACCGAACATCACACATGATTGGAGATACAAAGCATTGTAACGTCACCCCAGGACAGGCATATCAATCTTGATATTAATTTTTAGTCTAAACTTCAAAATTTAGGCCATGTTTCTCCATTATCTAGTTAATTTTCCCTGAGAGTCTAATAGGTTTAGATTTTAAAAGCTGTCACGGTGTGACTTGGGTTTGCCAACCTAAATATACTAATTTCGTTTAGAGACAGGACCCAGGAGTAGAGACAAGGCAGGCTTAAAACTTAGAAAGGTACAAGAAGAAATTTATTAATAACACAAAAGAAAAAAATATTCAGAATAAGATCCCTAGATTGTTTCCTCCTCCCCTTCATTCAACATTTCTTACCAAAAAACATACAGAGAGCACTTTAGTCAGTTATACATCCAAATAATCAGCTCAGTTTACTTAAGAGAGAAAAGTCCCTTTTTAGTTATGGCTTAGGGGATGTCTTCACCTTCATAATCCACATCCGCCCGGGAAAATATTGCGGATTATGACTCTCCTCCCATTCTTTCACAGTCCTTTCAGAGCTGTGCAATGGGTTATGTTACACACTTGGGGTATTACTTTTAAAGGCAGGCTGCTGAAAAACAAATTTTTCTTCATCTTCTTCTCTGTCAAAAGTCCCTGTTCCTATTCCAGTCCCAGAACAGAGAAAGCTCCATTTTCCCCGAGGCAAAAAGTCTTCTCAAGCACTCCAAACCTCCCCAAGTATATTTCACAGTTTAAAGGAATTTTAGTAAAGTCACAATCCCCTTAGCCCACAAAAAAAGGTTTTCAGCTACTTATCAGTTGCCTCTTTTCAATCTCTTCCCACCAGGAACTTTATCTGCATTCTGCTGACTTCTGTAGTCTCCAGGCTTTATTTCTTCTCATTCAGGAGAGCTTAGGAAAAATCGAGAACCTTGTCCAGGCATAAAGAAGTTACAATTATATCCAGATCGTGAAGAACAACATGGGCAGCAGGAGGCCTCTTCTCTCAGAGAGAGGAGGGGAGGAGGGGAGGGAGAGCCTTTGGTGGCTCCCCGATCCCCCCCTGCTCGGCCATGCGGTCGGGGAGGGGGGGGCCAGAACCATGTGGCCGGGGCCGGGCCCCCCACCAAGCCGGGGCCGGGGTCCCAAGCCAGGGTCCCCGCAGAGCCGGGGTGCCGAGCTGGGCCCCCGCATAGCCAGGGCACCGGGCCGGACTCCAGGCCGAGCCCAAAGCTGGGCTGGAGCCCCCAGCCAGGGACCACCACCCCTGGAGACCGGAAGCCAAAAGAGGGCCAGCAAACCTGATCCACTGTGATTTGTGAACGCGAAATAACTTTTCATTGGTTTCCCGAACTGTCCATCACCAAATCAGCTCTCTGATTGGTGCCAGCAGCTCACAGGGGAAGCTCCCAAAGACAAGAGAGCCCCTCCCACTCCCCAGCCTCATGGAGCCTGCTCTGAGGTGAATCCACCCCTCCCCCCAAACACGTGAAACCAACACAAAAGCATAGACTCCTCCTCAATTAAATTCGCCCAATTTTTCAATATTAACCCCAAAGGGCTATCTCTTGGAATACTGCCATTATCACATTCAGAAGAGGATACACACCCCATTCTGATACCCAAAAATAAAGAGCAAAAAGCACAAACAAAAAGTTGGGATTAGCACTCACAGCCCTCACAACCTTCTGTTGCACAGAAACTAATCAACTGCACCACGCTTTGGCTTCAGGTAAACCTCCCTACAATTTAAACTTACTCTTTAAGAAGGTGTTCCTTCTTACGCACGGATACAGGGCAAAACAATTCTGCTTAGAACCCTAATGTTCCCCAAAACAAATTTACAATTTACAAAACTGCAATTTACAAACCATTTTAGCACCTAACCCAGATGCTAAACAAACAGAATACCCTTTTATTCCATCACTCACATGCCCCTCTTCCAGGGTTCTTGGCTCTGATACCTCTGGACCTCTGCTGGGCCTTTCCAGTGCTGACGGCAGGGCTTCAGTCCAGAGGTTTTCCAGATGCCTCACCTGCCCCACCAGATGTGCCAGTTCAGATGCCTAGAGGCACTGGAACAGAGGCTACACAGAGTTACGGGGAATAAAATGGGTATTTATTGAGAGGCCTTCAAAGGCTACACCCTGGCAGTAGAAGTGCCACAGTCATGACCATGGCCTGGATGGCTCCAAGATGGAAGCAAGGCAGGGCTTGGTCACATGATCTCACATCTTTTTAGATTTTAGTCCATTTACATACAGGAGTCAACCGTCCAATTAATAGTCTCAAACTGTGAAGTTTCAGCCTCCTTACTTGCTTGCTGGCCCACCCTCCTCTTTTCATGTTTTTTATGCTTAGGGCCAGAAGTTTGAAGAAACTCTCCTTGAGTCCCTAGCTGGAATCGAAATATTTTCTCTTTGTCACCCAAGCACAATGGAAAAGCACACCCAAGCAGAACAGAAAAACTTAGAACTTAAGGCATCAATGTATTTCCGATAGAATGGAGCCACCATCCATATCATGGGACTTGTAGCTTCGACAGGGCTTCTGCCTGCTTAAATTCCATACGCCACAGGATTTCTCCCAGACCAAAAAGGCAGAACACTGGCTGCTATTGGAGAGCTAAATGCTTCTTCCCAACTGACATCAGGAAACTGGGATGGTGAGATTTGTTTCCCATGGAAGCAAGCCATGGTTTGTATGCATGGGCCTGCAGCCCTGACTGGGCTTCTGCCAGTCCATATGCTGCAGGGTATCTCCCAGACCAAAGTTGTCACCACCTGTAACCTTAACTGGCATGCCAAACACCTCATCCTGAATGACATCTAGAAAACAGAATGTTGAGTTTTGTTTCGTTTGGGAAAGAGCCAACATTCGTATCCAGGGTCCGTTGACCAGGAGTGGGTTTTTGCCAGCTGAAATTCTATATGGCGCAGGATTTTTCCCAGACCAAAGCTGCCACCACCAAGAAGCCTGGGTGCTTTTGGAGTACCAAATGCCTTCTCCAAGCTGGAATCTGTAAACTAGGATGGTAAATTTTGTTTCCTGTGGAAAAGATCCACCATTTGTATCCAGGGTCCATTGGGTGACACTGGGCTTCGGCCTGCTAAAATTCCATACAGCATAGTATTTTTCTCAGATAAAAGCTGCCACTGTGTAAATCCCTGGCCGCAATTGGAGTGGCAAATGCCTCCTCCTAAATGACATGTGGAAACTGGGATGCTGAGATTTGTTTCCTGTGGAAAAAATCCACTGTTTGTATCCAAAGTCCCGTGGCCAAGAGTGGGTTTTTGCCTGCCTAAATTCCATATGGCACAGGATTTTTCCCAGATCTAAGCTACCACCACCTACAACCTTCCTGCAATTGGAATGTCAAAGGCAGCCTCCTAACTGACATCAGGAAACTTGGATGATGATATTTGTTTCCCATAGAATGGAGCCACCATTAGTACAATAGAACCTGTAGCAGCAACAGGACTTTTGCCTTCTAATATTACATACTGCACAGGATTTCTCCCAGACCATATGTGCCACCACATAGAACCCTGGCTGCCATTGGAGTGCCAAATGATACCTCCAAACAGATATCTGGGATGATGAGTTCTGTTTCCTGAGGAAAAGAGCCACCGTCTTTATCCAGGGTCCTTTGGCCAGAAGTGGGTTTTTGCCTGCTGAAATTCCATGGGCACAGGATTTTTCCCAGACCAAAGCTGCCACCACCTAAAACCTTGTTCTCCTCCGAAATGATATGTGGAAATTGAGATGGTGAGATTTGTTTCCTGTGGGAAAGAGCCAGCATTCATATCGAGGGTCCTTTGGCAGGCGTGGGTTTTTGCCTGCTGAAGTTCCTTGCAGCATAGGATTTCTCCCAGAACAAAGCAGCCACCTCCTAGGACGGTTGCTGCCTTTGATGCGCCAATGCCCTCTTCTAAACTGACATCCAGAAACTCGGATGGTGAGATGTTTTTTCCATTGAAATGAGTCACTGTTGGTATCCAATGTCTTTAGGCCAGGAATGGGCTCTTGCCTGCTAAAATTTCATACGACACAGGATTTCTCTCAGTCCAAAGCTGCAACCCCCTAGAACCCTAGCTGCCATTGGACTGCCAAACGCCTCTTCCTAAATGTCATCAAGAATCTGGGATGGTGAGATTTGTTTCTCATGGAAGGAAGCCATGGCTCATATGCATGGGTCTGTAGCCATGACTGGGCTGCTGCCTACTAGAATTCTATACGCTGCAGGATTTCTCCCAGGCTAAAGCTGCTGCCACCAAAAACCCAGGCTACCATTGGAGTGCAAAGCACCTCCTCCAAACTGACATCTGGAAACTGGGATGATGAGTTTTGTTGCTTGTGGAAAAGAGGCACCGTTCTTATCCAGGGTGCTTTGGGCAGAATTGGGTTTTTGTCACAGTACAAGCTGGCCTTGTTACTGGGCGACTAACTTCTCCATATATGGAGAAGCAGCCTGGTGGGACAGACAGTCCTTCAGACACAATGATAGGACACAATTCGGAACCAGACAGGGATTTGGACCTATGGGTTCCTGCCTGGCGTGCAGAGACTATTGATCAGAGGGCTAGGCAGCCTGAACTTTGGACAATCACAAGTGCTTGCCAAGGAACAATAACCTTTTTAATGAAGTTATTTAAGGAGCAGTTCTGAGCAATAAAAGGCTTTTTGTCTCATGATCCCAGAGTGCTTGTGTCTGTGTCTTGGCTCAGCACCGTCAATGGCACAACTGGTGACCCTCGTCATGATCAGACATATACCCATACCTGCAAAAGCACGGGGAGACAGAAATCCATCCAGAACAAGATGTGGGGGAAAATTCTAGCAATGAGGTAGGGGAGAAATGCCCAGCAAAAGAGGCAGGAAACAGCTGGCCAAGAGACAGGAGAGACAGGAGAAAATTTTGGCCGTGAGTCAGGAAAAACGGGACAAACATGGGAGGAAGTTTCTCCTGCAAATCAGATATGGGAGCAGTTTCTGGAAAAGTGGGAGATGGATTATGAAGAGGAATCGCTTTTTGATTTATTACTATGGTCAAAAAGAAAAGGGGTGGAACCAACTGGAGAAATTGCATTAGATATGGACTATGAGTGGATGGGGAAGGGATGTGTTATTGGCATGGGGAGTGCGGATGGGGACGGATTTTTGACAGGGGCCATTGTAATAGAGGGCGAACAGAGTCCCACATTTGCTTTGAAATGGCTTACTGCTCAGCCCACATGGGTTCCACAATGGCCCCTAACAGAAGAGAAATTAGAAGCCCTCTAAACGTGGTTCAAGAACAATTGTTTCCAGGGCACATAGAACCATCTATGACTCCTTGGAACACTCCAGTATTTGTTATCAAAAAGAAATCTGGAAAGTGAGTTTACTTCATGATCTAAGAAAAATTAATGCTGTTATGGAGGGCATAGGTGCTTTACAACCAGGTAAGCCAACCCCCACCTGCTTCTTGGGACATCCTGATTGTGGACTTGAAAGACTGTTTTTTCACTATTCTGTTACACTCAGATGATGCCCCAAAGTTTGCTTTTACAGTGCCTTCCATTAATAACGCTGCACCAGGGCAACGTTATCAACGGCGTGTGCTCCCACAGGGCATGTGAAACAGTCCAATGATCTGTCAATGGATGTGGCCCAAGCACTCTCATCAGTGAGAGAGCAATTCCCAGGGGCATATTGCTATCATTACATGGACGAAGAACTTACAGAAATTCAGCCACTCTTACTAAAGCCACTGAAAACATTTGGGTTGCAAGTAGCTCCTGAAAAGGTGCAGCAGCAAGCACCACGGAAATATTTGGGGCTAAAAATTTTAGATCAGACCATACAGCCACAAACCACTCAATTTTCAAGTAAAATTGAAACCTTAAATGATGCACAGAAACTTTTGGGCTCTATTAACTGGGTCAGAGGGTATTTAGGATTAATTGCTTCACAATTGGCACCATTATTCAATCTTTTAAAGGGTGATCCAGAGCTAACTTCACCTAGAAAGCTGAATTCAGAAGCAAAAGCTGCTCTTGAGATAGTAGAGCAAGCCATAACAAACAATCAAGTCCACCGGATATGCCCAGAGGTGTGTATTACTGTGTTTATTATCATTGTTAAGTTTCATCCGACTGGAATTATTGGGCAGTGGAATTCACACTGGCCTGATACTTTGCATGTATTAGACTGGATGTTTTTGCCTCACCCTAAAAGACGGCTCCTACCATCTTTGAGTTAATAGCACAGTTAATTATCAAATGTCATCACAGGTGTTTACAGTTAAAAGCTAGAGATCGCTCAAAAATAATTATTCCTGTGGCACACCTGAATGGTGTCTTGCAAAGAGCACAGCCTTACAAAGTGCCTTGCAAAGTTTCTCAGGTCAGATTTCTTACCATTTACCAAGCCTCAGACTGCTTAAATTAAGTGGGGAGGCTGCAGTCTCTCTCAAACCTCTCAGTAGCCGCATACCCCTAAAGGGTGTTACAGTGCTCACAGATGGCTCTGGGAGAGCAGGAAAAGCCACTGTAACATGGAAATAGGGAAGTGATTGGAGAACACTAGAAGGGTATGAGAGTGGATCACCTCAAATGGTAGAGCTACGGGCTGTAGCGATGGCTTTTCAACATTTTCCTCACACTCCTTTAAATGTGGTAATGGATTCTGAATATATAGCTGATATTACTCAAAGATTAGACAAAGCACTGCTAAAGGAAGTTGAAAACGAACATCTGTTTAAACTACTTAGAACTTTGTGCTTTGCTATACAAGCCAGAAATTATATTACTATATATTACACTTTAGAAGTCACACAAATTGACCAGGTTTCATCACAGAAGGTAATGCTCGAGCAGATAAGCTAGCTGCTCCTGCCTGGACAGCACCACAGCCAGATATGCTAACACAAGCAAGAATGTCACACGATTTCTTCTACCAAGGTGTCCGAGCCTTGCAGCGGCAGTTTCAGCTGTCAAACACAGAAGCTCGTAACATGGTTAACACCTACACTGACTGCCAAAGCCACACTGCGCCACTGCAGATGGGCTAAACCCTCATGGATTGCGTGCCTTGTGAACCTGGCAAACTGATGTAACACACTTATTTGAATTTGGCCATTTAAAGCTCTACCAGTGCTGGAGAGGATGTTTAAAGGAAAGGTTCCTTCTAACTACCATGCCACCGACATCACATGGAGCAAGTGGATTGCCCTCCTCACGCAGTGCACCCGTATTGGAAAACTGAATCACCCTGCATTTTGGAGATAAATACAATCTGGCCAGAAGGTGAAGATTTTGGTCTCGCCGACGAAGAGGATCAAGAACAAGTGACCTGGGCTGAAGAAGCCCCACTGTACAACCAACTCCCAGCAGAGGAAACATGCAATACTCTTTTTACCTACAGCTTCTGCCGCATCGTGGGCAGCGTGGAACTGGAAGTGGAAAGCAGCCATATGGAGGCCACACGACAGGTTGCATAAGCTACCAAAGGAGAAGGTGGATCAAGTCGACTTGCTAAACTCAAAGCTGTTCAGCTGGCCCTGGACATTGCGGAGAGAGAGAAATGGCCAAGCAGGCCTTGTTACTGGCAACTGACTTCTCCATATATGGAGAAGCAGCCTGGTGGGACAGACAGTCCTTCAGACCCAATGATAGGACACAATTCGGAACCAGACAGGGATTTGGACCTGCTTGGTGTGCGGAGGCTATTGGTCAGAGGGCTAGGCAGCCTGAACTTTGGACCAATCACAAGTGCTTGCCAAGGAACATTAATGAGGTTATTTAAGGAGCAGTTCTGAGCAATAAAAGGCTTTTTGTCTCATGGTCACAGAGTGCTTGTGTCTGTGTCTCGGCTCAGCACTGTCGACTTCACAGGTTTTTGACTGCTAAAATTCCACACAGCAGAGCTTTTTTCCCAGACCAAAGCTGCCACCACCTAGAACCCTGCCTGCCATTCGAGTGCCAAATGCCTCCTCCTAACTGACATCAGGAAACTGGGATGGTGAGTTTTGTCTCCGTGGGAAAGAGCTGACATTCGTAGCCAGGGTGCTTTGTTCGGGATTGGGTTTTTGACTGCTAAAATTCCATATGGCAGAGGATTTCTCCCAGACCAAAGCTGCCACCACCAAAAACCTGGCTGACATTTGAGTGCCAAAGCCTCCTCCTAACTGACATCTGGAAACTGGGATGGTGACATTTGATTCTAATAGGAAGGAGACACCATTGGTATCATGGAACCTGTAGACAGGACAGGGGGTCTGCCTGCGAATATTCCGTACAGCACAGGATTTTTCCTAGACTAAAGCTGCCACCACCTAGAGACCAGGCTGCAATTGGAGTGCAAAATGTCTCCTCCAAATTGGCATCTGTAAACTGGGATGGTGAGTTCTGTTTCGTGTGGAAAATAGCCTCTGATCTTATCCAAGTGCTTCTAACTGGGACTGGGCTTCTGCCTTCTAAAATTCCATACAACACAGGATTTCTTTCAGACAAAGCTGTAACCACTTAGAACACTGGCTGCCATTGGAGTTCCAAATGCTTCCCACAAACTAACATCTGGAAACTAGGATGCTGAATTGTGTTTCCTGAGGGAAAGAGCCAACATTTGTATCCAGGGTACCTTGGCTGGGAGTGGATTTTTGCCTGCTGAAATTCTAAACAGAGGATTTCTCCCAGACCAAAGCTGCCACCACCTAGAACAATGGCTGCTGTTGGAGTGCCAAACACCTCCTACTAAGTGACCTCAGAAAACTGGGATGGTGAAATATGTTTCCCAAAAAATGGAGGCACCATTCGTATCGTGGAACTGGTAGCTTCATCAGGGCTTCTGCCTGCTTAAATTCCATACGCCACAGGATTTCTCCCAGAGCAAAAAGACCACCACCCAGAACCCTGGCTGCTATTGGAGTGCTAAACGCTTCTTCCCAACTGACAAAATGAAGCCGGGATGGTGGAAGCAAGCCATGGTTTGTATGCATGGGCCTGCAGCCACGACAGACCTTCTGCCTTCTGAAATTCCATATGGCAGAGGGTTTCTCCCAGACCAAAGCTGCCCCACCTGTAAGACTGGCTACCACTGGAGGGCCAAATGACACCTCCAAACTGACATCTGGAAACTGGGATGATTAGTTTTGTTTCCCATAGAATGGACCCACCATTCTTATAATGGAACCTGTAGTAGCAACAGGGCTTCTGCCTGCTAATATTACACATGGCACAGAATTTCTCCCAGACCATATGTGTCACCACATAGAACCCTGGCTGCCCTTGGACTTCCAAATGCCTCCTTGGATCTGATATCTGTAAACTGGGATGTTGAGGGGTTTTTTCTGTGGAAGAAATCCACTGTTCATAGAGAGTCTTTTGGCAAGGACAAGAATTCTGCCTCCTAAAAATTCCATATTCTGCTGGATTTCCCCAGGACAAATGCTGAAACCACCTAAAACCCTAGCTGCCATTGGAGTGTCAAATGACTCCTCTTAACTAACATCTGGAAACTGGGATATTGAGTTTTGTTTGCTGTGGAAAAGAGCCACCGTACCTATCCAGAATCCATTGGCTGGAAGAGGGTTTTGCCTACTGAAATTCCATAGGGCACAGGTTTTTTCCCAGACCAAAGCTGCCATCACCTACAACCCTGGATGCCATTTGAATTACAAACTCCTCTTATTAACTGACATCTGGAAACTGGGATTTTGAGTGTTGTTTCATGTGGAATAGAGCCGAGGTTCATATCCATCTCCCTCCAGCCTGGATTGGGTTTCTGCCTGCTAAAATTCCATACGGCTCGGGATTTCTCCCAGACTAAAGCTGCCACCACCTAGAGCACTGGCTGCCATTAGAGTGCCAAACACCTCCTCCTAAGTGACATGAGGAAACTAGGATGGGGAGTTTTTTTCCTGTAGAAAAGAGCTGTTGTTCATATCTAAGTCCCCCCCCTGCCTTGACTGGACATCTGCATGCTAAAATTCCATACGGTGCAGAATTTCTTCCAGACCAAAGCTGCCACCAGCTAAAACCTTGCCTGTTTTTGGAGTGCCAAACGCCTCCTGCTAAGTGACATCAGGAAACTGGGATGCTGAAATTTGTTTCCCACAAGAAAGAGCCAAAGATCAAATCCAAGTTCCTCTAGCTGGGACTGGCCTTCTGCCTGTTAATATTCCATGCATTGCAGGATTTCTCCCAGACCAACATTGCCACCAACTATAACCCTGACTGCCACTGGACAGCCAAATGCCTTCTCTTAACTAACATCTGGAAACTGGGATGAGGATGTTTATTTCCTGTGGAAATGAGCCACCATTCGTATCCAGAATCCGCTGGCCAGAAGAGGGTTTTGCCTACTGAAATTCCATAGGGCACAGGTTTTTTCCCAGACCAAAGCTGCCATCACCTACAACCCTGGATGCCATTTGAATGTCAAACTCCTCTTATTAACTGACATCTGGAAACTGGGATTTTGAGTGTTGTTTCATGTGGAATAGAGCCGAGGTTCATATCCATCTCCCTCTAGCCAGGACTGAGCTTCTGCCAGCTAAAATTCTGCTAAAATTCGATACGCCTCTGGATTTCTCTGAGACCAAAGCTGCTGCCATCTAGAGCACTGGCTGCCATTGAAGTGCCAATCATCTCCTCCTAACTGATATCTGGAAACTGGGATGTTGAGTTTTGCCTCCCATAGAATGGAGCCACCATTCGTATCATGGAACCTGTAGCCAGGGACGGGGCTTCGGCCGGCTGAAATTCCATACGGCACAGGATTTCTCCCAGACTGAAGATGCAACCTCTTAGAATGCTGGCTGCCATTGGAGTGTCAAATGAGTCCTCCTAACTGACATTAGGAAACTGGGACATAGAGTTTTTTTCCTGTGGAAAAGATCCACTGTTCGTATCTAGAGTCCTTTAGCCTCGACTGGGCTTCTGCCTACTAAAATGTCAAATGCCACAGGATTTCTCCAAGACCAAAGCCAATACCACCTAAAACCCTAGCTGCCACTGGAGTGTCTAACGCCTCCCCTTAACTAAGCTCTGGAAACTTGGGTTATGGGTTTCATTACTAATGGAAAAGAGTCGCCGTTCGTATCCAGGGTCCTTTGGCCTGGAGCGGATTTTTGCCATCTGAAATTCCATACAGCACAAAATTTTCCCAGACCAATACTGTCACTCAGTTCAAATGAAGTTGATGTTTCAGTCAGAGCCCAAGGTGTGACAGTGCCCAGAATGATTTGAATGAGGATTTCACCCCCAGTGCCCCATCACAGATAAATATTGCACATGGAAATCAAGTGCCCATCACAATTTTAGGTGAAAAATCCCCATTCTTTTTCTGGGAAAAAAGATCCATCATTTTCCCTGGGCCCTTGCTCTGGATGAGCATCTCTTCTTTATTTCCTTGGATTGCTGAGAAACTGCATGAAAGAAATCAAACCCTCCATACAGCCTACAAGGACTGAAAAACAGACGCAGAAGGGATTTTTATTTTTTTTAGGAGTTTGATTTTATTCTCACTAGCAGGTTTCCTCTACTATTTTCAGGGCAGCTCATTGTCAGATAAAGCATACCAAAACTATATTATTTGTTCTCTGTCAGAGAGAACTCGGCTGTGTCTGTAGTGAGAATCTGGCACACTGCTGGATCCTAAAGTTTGTTGCTGCTGCTTGAAGGGAACACAATAGGCTGTGTTCAATGACACCAGACATTTTTCCCTTTTGTATGCTCAGAAAGGCTTGGCAGCAGGTTAATAATTCAGTGCTCATTAGAAAGTACAACATGCAGTAAGCAATCAGATATAATTAGGCACAAATATAGACATGATTACAGGTGAAATAACATCACATTTTCAGTGGAAGGGTCAGGAATAAAAAATGGCCTTGTAAAACACTTGGCTTAAATTGTGATTTATTTTCCCTTACCATCATCTGTGTGTTAGAATAATTTCTTTTCTAGGAGAATTCTGCAACTCCATCCATGTTCAGACTCACTCTGAACAGATTTCTTTTCCTGCATTAAAACCAGGCAGACCTTGTTTCTCCTCCAGATCCTTATATCACATCTCTACACCTCGAGGCAAGTGTATGACCACTTAACTGAGACAGCAAATTGGTGACAATTAGCACATCAGCAGTAAATAGCAGCAATAGTCTTAACTGACAATGCAGAGGTTAGTAATTGATGTTAATAACAATCCGTATTAAAACTTCTCAAAGCTCCGGGCTCAGGTGGCAGATTTTGAGCAGCCCTGCCTTATCTGGACTGTTCTTCTCGCTACAAACAGCTCCTGAGAATTCAGACCTCGATGCTGTGTGCTGGGCTGGATTTTTCCCCAGGGCAATGGCAGGATTAGGAGCTGTATTTCCCTGTTACATTGGTATTCTCCTGCTCCTAAAGATGTATTCCCTGCATAAGCCACAAATTGTATTGAAAAAGAAGAGAATGAGTCATCCTTCACAGAAAAAACATATGGACAACCATGTTTTTGATACATAAAATATCTTCCTTACATCAAAGCAGAAAATGCTTAAGAATAAGCTTCTTATGAAGATTTTACTTTTAATATTACAGCTCCTGGGCTGTATTGTATATCAATTGGAGAAGGATAAAGAGCCAGGTGATGAAGTTCCTTCCTCTAAGATTGCTTTCTTCAGTTGTGTCCTGGGATGATGTTGCAGTGCTTTGTATCCCCAAATCGTGTGCTGTTCATGCCTGGAGGGTTTGTTTTGTCTAGCTAGACAGTGCCCCTCCCCCACGGGCAAGCCACTGAGCCTGCTTGCAAGCTGCCCCCCCCCCCCCCCGCCCCCACTGTCTTTTCCGCTGCTCGGCTTGGCTGGCTTGGTAGTTGCTCCTTCCTGCTTGGCTGCTTTCGCCACACACCCCCCCCCCCCTCCCCCCCACACCTCTTTTTTTGCTTCACTTTATATTTGCTTTCCTTACTAGCTAGGAATACCACCTGAACGTCAAGAACGTTGAACGGACGCCTCTTTGTGACAAGAAATACGCGTTTCTGCCCTCCCCGCCACCGGAGACATTCCGAGGCTGTACATCCATTCGGCCAGGTGAAGTTTCTGCGTCACCCGTGGCTGGTTTTTTTTCTTGTGTTGGGGAGTGTTTTTCTGTGTGTTTGCTGAATAAACAAGTTTTTTCCACTTTTCCTCTGAGGAAATTCTTCCCGAACCCGGTGGTGGGAGGGGGAGGAGTTTGGGGAGTTTGTTCCTTAGGGTACTCCTTCTGGAGATTCTTCCCCTAATTTGTCCTAAACGAGGACAAGCTGCTGCTGTTTACACTTTTGGGCCTGCAGCTGCAACGGTGTCCTTGGTTCTCAGGCTGGAAAAGGATTGTTTTGTCAAACTCAACTGTGAAGAGAACTTTACATGAAGTTCAGTTGCACACAAAGGGAATGCAGAATTTGACAAGTATGAAATCTAAAACTGAAGGCATCAAAGGGAGAGATGAGTGTTGGAGACAGAGGCAAAGAATGCATGAAACACCTGCACTGTGTCTGTCCCTGTTTGTGAAGGGACCACCCACTTCCTGGCAGGGGATGATTTTATTTCTAAAATGTTTTTCCCATTCCTGTGTTTTAAAACACTCTTTTTATTGTGCCCCCCTCTTTTTATTTCTGGCTGCCTGCATCTCCAGCTCAGCTTTCCCCACAGCACATTTCTCCCCACAGGGGCAAGAAGCATCTGTAACACAGATCCTTCTGTAGGAGTGCTATTATCTCTCTTAAAAGATCATGATGTAGACATGCAGACATCATCATCAAAGGTCACAGATGTCATGAGATTTTAGGCCATGATCCTCTAACTATTGTGATACCTGTACAGCAATGATATTTTGAATGGTGTTTTCAAAATCCTTATGAATTGTAATCTGCTCTGTCTAATTTTATGGGCCAAATAACATGGCATTTGCTTTCTCACCCTATTTTGACTTTAAGCAGGGATATTCCTTTTCAGGGGTAAAGATCAATCATTTCTTCTTCTCCTGATTGTCACATGACTCATATTTCATAATATTATGGTACTAACCCAGGGTTACTGCATTTGCCTCTGTCTTAGAGACTCATCCCTCCCTTTGATGCCTTAAGTTTATTTTTCATATTTTTAAATTCTGCACTGACTTTGTGTATAACTGAACTTCATGTAAAGTTCTCTTCACAGTTGAGTTTGACAAAACAATCATTTTCCAGCCTGAGAACCAAGGACACCGTTGCACCTTCAGGCTCCAAAGTGTAAACTAGGGAGAACTGAAGAAAGCAATTTGTTTTGGCCTGTAATATAATGATAAAACAGGGATTTTCAGAAATCAGTGTATTCCACAAGATTACTAAAGATTACTAAAGGCCATGGTTGGATTTTTGAGGCACAAAGGCCAGGAAAAGGTTAAAACTGAGATAAATTTTTGAGGCCAGGTTTCTGGGAACCCCAAAATGTTCAGGAATTGATTAAGGGCTTGTGGTGAAATCTGAAGGCTGATTCAGTAATAAACTGTATAATGCAGATTTCATTTTCATGTAACTATAGCTGGTAGTTTGTAACTATCTAAAATACTTGCTCTTTGCTGCTACTTCCTTTTTTTTGTTTGTTTTTTTTTTAAGGACCAAATCCAAGCCTCAAACTCCAAAACTCTGAACATTATGATGTGTTAAAAAAAGCTTTTGTCATGTTTTGATGTCTGACTCATTTTTGTCAACACCTGGAGCTGCAGCACTGTCAGTGATACTCAGCATTATGCATGTAAGGGATAATAATAAAAAATATTAAAAATAATTCAAATAATAATAAAAACCACTACTGATGCAAGGCAGCACATTAGATGTAAATATTTATAATATTATATTATATATTTGCAATATATGGGGGCTGTGCTCTATAGGGGATGGGGTCCTGCCCCATAAGATTTCTCTCAATTTTGGGGATCTATTCCTCTTTTTTCCCCTTTTTTTGGGCTGATTTCTCTCAATTTTCGGGAGAAAAATTTTCCCAATGTCCCACAAGAAAATCGGGGAGATTTGGGGTAAAATTCTGCTTTATTGGTGACGGGTTTGCACCGAGCGACCCCAAATGTGACATGGGGGACTCCAAATCTGACACGAGCCACCCAAGTGACCCCAAATGTGACAGGAGGGACCCCAAATGTGACACGAGCCCCTTGTGTGACCCCAAATGTGACAGGAGTGATCCCAAATGTGACACGAGTCTGAGGCACCCCAAATGTGACACGAGTGTGACTCCAGATGTGACACGAGCCCCCTGTGTGACCCCAAATGTGACAGGAGTCCCTCGAGGGACCACAAATGTGACACGAGTGTGACTCCAGATGTGACACGAGCCCCCTGTGTGACCCCAAATGTGACAGGAGTCCCTCGAGGGACCACAAATGTCACAGGAGGGCCCACAAATATGGCACGAGAGACCCCAAATGTGATATGAGCCCCTTGATTGACACGAGACTCCCCCGTGTGTCCCCAGGTCCCCCTGTGTGTCCCTTGTGTGTCCTCGTGTCACATGAGTCACCAGTGTGAGCCCTGTCCTTGTGTCACCTCCTGTCACCTCGTGTGACGCTGGGGGTGGCAGCAGGGACAGGGGACACACAGCATGGCTCTGTGTCACCCCCGTGTCACTCTGTGTGTCCCTGTGTCACTCCCCGTGTCCCCGTTGGTGGTGGCAGGGACACGGGACACACACCATGGCTCTGTGTGACCCCTTTGTCACTCTGTGTCACTCCGTGTCACCCCGAGGGTGGCAGCAGGGACACGGGACACACACCATGGCTCTGTGTCACACTGAGTCACCTCTCGTGTCACTTTCTGTCCCTGTGTCACTCTGTGCCACTCTGCGTCACTGTGTCATCCCCTGTGTCCCCGTTGGTGGTAGCAGGGACACAGCACTCTGGCCATGGCTCCCTGTGACCCCTGTGTCACCCCAGTGTCACTCTGTGTGTCACTCGGTGACACTCTGTGTCACTGTGTCACGCCGTGTGTCCCCTCGTGTGGCAGCAGGGACAGAGCACTTTGGCCATGGCCCGGTGTCACTCTGTGTCACTCCGTCACCCCCCGTTGGTGGTGGCAGGGACACAGCACTTTGGCCATGGCCCGGTGTCACTCTGTGTCACTCCGTCACCCCCCGTTGGTGGTGGCAGGGACACAGCACTTTGGCCATGGCCCGGTGTCACTCTGTGTCACTCTGTCAACCCCCGTTGGTGGCGGCAGGGACACAGCACTCTGGCCATGGCCCGGTGTCACTCTGTGTCACTCTGTCACCCCCCGTTGGTAGTGGCAGGGACACAGCACTTTGGCCATGGCCCGGTGTCACTCTGTGTCACTCTGTCACCCCCCGTTGGTGGCGGCAGGGACACAGCACTCTGGCCATGGCCCGGGCCAGAGTGGCGCTGAAGGCGGCCGAGATCCAGGGGTTGGTGCAGCTGGTCAGGCTGGCCAGGAGCATCAGGATGGTGAAGGCAGGGCCTGGGGACAAGGGACACCGGTGACACCTGGGGACACGTGGGGACGCCCGGGGACACCTCGGGACCACCCCCCTCCCCACCCTGGGCTCTGGGAGGCGACATTCGGTGACACTCACCCACCCCAGCCAGAGGCCACCCCCCTGTCCCCGTATCCTCTGTCCCCATGTCCCCACCCCTGTCTCCATCCCCTGTCCCTTGTCTCCATCCCCCATCCTCTGTCTCATGTCCCCGTGTCCTCATCTCCTGTCATCCTCCCGTAGCACGCACGGGTTCCCATCCCCTGTCCCTGTCCCCATGTCCGCTGTCACCTTCCCGCGGCGCTTGCGGGTCCCCATTCCCTGTCCCTGTCCCATGTCCCTGTCCCCATGTCCCCCTTCCCTCTGTCCCCATCCCCTGCCACCTCCCATGGGTCCCCACCCCAGTCCCCTTTTTCTGTCTCCACCCCATCCCCTCTCCCCATGTCTCCATGTCCCTGTCCCCATCCCTGTCCCCCTGTCCCCATCCCCTGTCACCTTCCCGCGGCGCTCGCGGGTCCCCATCCCCATGTCCCCTGTCCATGTCCCCATGTCCTCATGTCCCTGTCCCCATCCCCTGTCACCTTCCCGCGGCGCCCGCGGGTCCCACACGGCCCAGAGCTGCGCGCAGAAGAAGGGGCTCCAGCAGAGCACGAACACGCCCAGCACCACGGCGGCCATGCGGTGGCTCCTGGCGCGGGCCCGCGCGAGCCCCCCGGGGCCACCGGGGACCCCTCGCGAGCCGCGCAGCGCGCGGGTCACGGCCACCTGCAGGGTGGCCAGCAGCAGCGCGGGGGCCACCAGCACGGCCAGCGCCACCCAGGTCACGTAGGCCCGGGCTCCCCAGGGCTGCGCGAAGGTCGCCCAACAGTCGCTCTCGCCCGGGGCCACCTCGCGCTGCCCGAAGATGCCAACCTGCGGTAGCCCGAAGAGCAGCGCCAGAGCCCAGGCCGTGGCCAGCGCGTCCCAGCGCCGGCGAGCCCCGGCCAGAGCCGAGCGAGCCCAGCGCAGCCCCGAGCGAATCCAGCGCAGCCCCGAGCGAGCCCAGCGCGCGGCCACCTGGCACCACCCCGGGCTGGCCACGGATCCCCCCATGGTGGCCCAGGACCCCTGTGTGGTGGCCCCAGACCCAGCTGGGGTGGCCCAAGACCCCCTCCTGGTGGCCCCAGACACAGCTGGGGTGGCTTGAGATCCTCCCGTGGTGGCCACAGATCTCGCCGTCATGGCCCCGGCTCCCCCCATGGTTGCCCAGGATCCCTCTGTGGTGGCCCAGGACCCCTCTGTGGTGGCCCCAGACCAACCCGTGGTGGCCCCAGACCCAGCTGGAGTGGCTTGAGACACTTCCATGGTGCTCTCAGACCCCCCTGTGGTGGTCACAGATCCCCCCATGGTGGCCCAGGACCCCTCTGTGGTGGTCCCAGACCCCCCCGTGGTGGCCCCAGCTGGGGTGGCTTGAGACCCTCTCATGGCAGCCACAGATCCCCCCGTGGTGGCCCAGGAACCCCCCAGGGTGGCTTGTGACAAGGACCTTGTGGGCATCTGGGATGACAAGGGGGGTGATGGGGACATTGGGGACTCACGGAGGGACACTGGGGTGTCATTGGGGCTTGGGGACACACGGAGGGACATCGGGGTGACATGGGGGGACCTCGGGGTGCCATTGGGACTTGGGGACATCAGGGGAACATGGAGGGACACCGGGGTGTCATTGGGGCTTGGCGGCACTGGGGTGACATGGAGGGTTGGGGACACTGGGGTGACACCGAGGTCCGGGGGCCACAGAGCGGGGGCGGCAGCGCCGCTATCGCCGCTGTCGCCGCGTCCCCAGCTCCCGGCAGGTTCCCAGGTGCCATCCCAGGTGTCCCTGCGTCCCCTGTTCCTGCTGTCCCTGCTGTCGCTGTGTCCCCACCCCCAGCACCCTTTGGCTGCCTGTGTCCCACCCCTGGTGACATCAGCGTCCCTGTGTCCCCACCCCCAGCACCCCGCGTGTCCCCTGGTGCCTCTCCGAGTGTCCCCAGTGTCCCCACAGCCCCGTGTCCCACCCCGCGTGTCCCCAAACCCCCGCCGGTGCCACCCCCAGCACCTGCCACTCCCAGTGTCCCAGTGTCCCCCAGTTTGTCTCGGTGTCCCTCCCTGGGTGTCCCCATGTCCCCACACCCCACTCCCACTGCCACCAGTGTCCCCACGTTCCAGGATCCCATTCCCAGTGTCTCCAGTGTCCTCAATGTCCCCACGTCCTCGCACCCCAGTGCTCCCAGTATTCCCAGTGCTCCCAGTGCCCCCATTGTCCCCACATCCTCGCAGCCCACTCCCAGTACTCCCAGTGCCCCCCCCATTATTCCCAGTGTTCCCAGTGTCCCCAAGGTCCCCAGTGTCCCCATGTCTCTGCACCCCACTCCCAGTGCTCCCAGTGCCCCCAGTTCTCCCATTTCTCTCAGTATTCCCAGTGCCCCTAGTACCCCCATTATTCCCTTTATTCCCAGTGCCCCCAGTGCCCCCAATGTCCCCATTATTCCCAGTTCTCCCAGTATTCCCAGTCCTCCCACCGCCCCCATTATTCTCAGTATTCCCAGTGCCCCTAGTAACCCCATTATTCCCTATATTCCCAGTGCCCCCATTATTCCCATTATTCCCAGTATTCCCAGTGCCCCCATTATTCCTAGTGCTTGCAGTTCTCCCAGTATTCCCACTATTCCCAGTCCTCCCATCATCCCCATCCCTCCCCCGCCCCCTCCCCCACCCGCAGCACCCCCCTGCCCTGCTCCCCTCTCCCCTCCCCTCGCCCAGCGGGTGACAGATGGCCCGGTGGCGATCCCAAGCCATGGCCACCGCCACGTAGGCGGAGGCGAACATGGCCACGCCCTGCAGGTACTTGGTGAGGCGGCACAGCGGGTCGGGCCCTCGGAACCGGTCCGTGAGATCCCAGAGCAGCTGCGGCAGCACCTGCCCGGCCGCGGCCGCCAGGTCCGCCAGGCTCAGGTGCCGCAGGTACCTGCGGAGGGGCCGCGCGGGGCGAGCGGGGGGCGGCCCGGGCCAGCGCGGCCAGCGGCGGGGCGAGCGCAGGGCCAGCAGCACCAGCGCATTGCCGGCCACGGCCAGGAGCAGCAGCAGGGCCAGCACGGCAACCTCGGCCAGGGCCAGAGCCGCGTCACGGGGAGGGGGCGGCGTGCCCGGGGGGGTGGCCTGGGACAGGGGAATCAGGGGTTAAGGAGGGGTTAATGGGGTCTGGGGGTTTATGGGGTGTATGGGGTTAATGGGGTTTGGGGGGACAGGGGGGATATGGGGTTAATGAGGCGTAAACTTGGGTTAATGGGGTCTGGGGGCACAGGGGGGATATGGGGTTCATGGGGTATGGGGTTAATGAAGGGTTAATGGGCTTTGGGGGCAGAGGGGGGATATGGGGTTATAGGGTTTGAGTGGTGTATGGGGTGTATGAGGTGTTTGAGGTGTATGGGGTGAATGAGGGGTTAGTGGGGTTTGGGGGAACGGGGGATATGGGGTTAATGGGCTTTGGGAGTTAATGGTGGGTAAATATGGGTTAATTTGGTCTGGGGGCACAGGGGGTTAATGGGGTTTGGGGGTTAATGGGATTAATGGGGCCCGGCTGAACACAGGGGGGTTAATGGGGTTTGGGAATTAATGGGGGATAAATTTGGGTTAATTGGGTCTGAGGGCATAGGGGGTTAATGTGGGTTAATGGCGTCTGAGGGCCGATGGGATTATTTGGGTCTGGGGGTTGATGAAGTTAATGGGATTAATGGGGTCTGTCAGGACACAGGGGGTTAATGGGGTTTGGGGGTTATTGGAGTCTAGGGATTAATGGGGTTAATGGGGTCTGGGGGGTTAATGAGGCTTAATGGGGTTAATGGGGTCTGAGGGCACGGGGGGATATGGGGTTAATGGGGTTTGGAGTTAATGGTGGGTAAATTTGGGTTAATTTGATCTTGCAGCACAGGGGGTTAATGGGGTTTGGGGGTTAATGAGGGGTAAATTTAGATTAATTTGGTCTGGGGGCACGGGGGGGGGGGGTTTGGGTCTTAATGAGGTTAATGGGATTAATGGGGTCTGGTAGGACACAAGGGATTAATGGGGTCTAGGGGCACAGGGGATTAATGGGGTTAATTGAGTTAATGGGATTAATGGGATTTGGGGGTTGATGGGGTTTGGGGGTTAATGGGGTCTAGGGGGACAGGGGTCATGGGGAGCTTAATGGGGTCACAGGAGGTTAATGGGGTTTGGGGGGCTGTGGGGTTAATTTGGGTTAATGGGGTTTGGGGGTTAATGGCATATGGGGGTGTCATAGGGGGTGCCCGGGGGGACAGGCTGGTGGGACAGGGGGATTTAATGTGGTTAATTGGGGGATTAATTATGTTAATGGGGTTAATGGGGTTAACTGGGGTTAATGGGTTCTGGGGGATGTATGGGGTTTGGGAGGACAGGGGAACATGAGGGACTTAATGGGGTCATAGGGGGTTAATGGGGTTAATGGGGTTTGGGCAGGATTAATTTGGTTAATGGGGTTTGGGGGTTAATGAGGTTAATGGGATTAATGGGGTCTGGGGGGCATACAGGGGGCTTGGGGGGTTAATAGGGGTTAATGGGGTTTGGGGCCAATTGGGTTAATGGGGTCTAGGGACACAGGGGGTTAATGGGGTCTGGGAGGAACAGGGAGACGGGGCGGGGGTGGTTTATTGGGTTAATGGGGTTAATGGGATTTGTGGGGATAAATTTGGGTTAATGGGGTCTGGGGGAGGACATAGGGAGTCAATGGGATTAATGGGGTTATGTAGGATTTGGGGGGGTTAATGGGGTCTAGGAGGGTTAATGGGGTTTGGGGGTGTCATGGGGGGTGCCTGGGAGGACAGGCTGGGGAGATGGGGGGTTAATGTGGTTAATTGGGGGATTAATGAGTGTAATGGGGTTTAGGGAGTTAATGGGGCTAATAGGAGTTAATGGGGTTAATTTGTGTTAAATAGGTTCTGGGGGCTGTATGGGGTTTGGGAGGACAGGGGGACATGAGGGACTTAATGGAGTCACAGGGTTAATTTGGGTTAATGGGATCTGGGGGTTAATGGGGTTTGGGGGAATAAATTTGGGTTAATTTGGTCTGGGGGGGTTGCAGGGGGTTAATGGGCTTGGGGGGGTTAAAGGGGTTTGGAGGTGTCGTGGGGGAGCCCGGGCGGAGAGGGAGGGTTAATGGGGTTAATTGGGGCATTAATGGTGTTTGGAAGGTTAATGGGGTGAATGGGGTTAATGAGGTTAATGGGGTTTGGGGGGGATAAATTTGGGTTAATTGGGTCTGGGGGGGACACAGGGCATCAATGGGGTTAATGGGATTTGGGGGGTTAATGGGGTTTGGGTGTTAATGGGGTTAATGGTGTCACAGAGGGAGTTAATGGGGTTTGGGAAGTTAATGGGGTTAATGAGGTTAATGGGGTTTGGGGGATAAGTTTGGGTTAATTTGGTCTGGGGGCAGAGGCTGTTGATGGGGTTAATTGGGGTTAATGGGATTACGGGGGGTTAATAGGGTTTGGGACTGGAGGTTAATGGGGTTAATGGGGTCACAGAGGGGGTTAATGGGATTTGGAAGGTTAATGGGTTTAATGAAGTTAATGGGTTTTGGGGGATAAGTTTGGGTTAATTTGGTCTAATGGCACAGGGTGTTAATGGGGTTACGGGGGATAATGGGGTTTGGGTGTTAATGGGGTTAATTTGGGTTAATGGGGTTTGGGGGGATACATTTGGGTTAATTTGGTCTGGGCTGGGGGCACAGGGGGTTAATGGGGTCAATTTGGGTTAATTTGGGTTAATGGAATTACAGAGGGTTTAATGGGGTTTGGGTGTTAATGGGGTTAATTGGGGTTAATAGGGTTAGTGGGGTCACTGAGGGGTTAATGGGGTCGGGGGAACAGGGAGACGGGGGGGTCAATGGGGTAATGGGGTTTGGAGGGGACAGAAGGGTTAATAGGGTTAATTTGGGTTAATGGGATCACGGGGTTAATGGGGTTTGGGGGGTTAATAGGGTTTGGGTGTTAATGGGGTTAATGGGGTCTGGGGGAAACAGGGAGATGGGGGGTCATTGGGGTTAATGGGGTTTGGGAAGTTAATGGAGTTAATGAGGTTAATGGAGTTAATGGGGTTTGGGGGATAAGTTTGGGTTAATTGGGTCTGGGGGCAGAGGGGGTTGATGGGGTTAATTTGGGATAATTTGGGTTAATGGGATCCTGGTTAATGGGGTCTGGGGGACGGGGCCGGGGGGGTTAATGGGGGTTAAGTGGGTGTCTGGGGGTGTCACAGGGGGTTAATGTGGGTTGATTTGGGTTAATGGGGTCTGGGGGACAGGGAGGGCTAATGGGGTTTGGGGGGGACAGAGAGATAGTGGAGTTAATGGGGTTTGGGTGTTAATGGAGTTAATGGGGTTTGGGGGGTTAATGGGGTTTGGGGGGTTAATGAGGGGTGCCCAGGGCAGATTTGGGGGAGTTAGGGGGGTCTGGGGGTGTCACTGAGGGGGTTTAGGGGATGCCCGGGGCAGTATGGGGAGGTTAAAGGGGGTCTGGGGGCACCATGGGGGTTCTGGGGGTGCTCGGGATGGGGGGGGGGGGAAGGTCAGGGAGGGGGGTAGGGTTGAAGGGGAGCAGGGGGTCTTAGAGGGGGAGAGGGGGTCTAGGAGAGGTGGGAAAGGGGTGAGATTTTGGCAGGAGCGGGACCCCCCCTCTCCCACCCTCCCCTCCCCGCCCAGTACCTCCATGTGAATTTTGGGGGTCCCTCAGCCCGCGGGGGGGCTCCCCGGACACCTCCCAGTTTGTCGGGTACTGGTGGAACTGGGAAAGGCCCAGCCGGACTGGGCAGACTGGGGGGGGGGGGTGGAAGGAGCCCCCCCAGCTGTGACGTCATCATGGGGGATCAAAAATTCCATCCTCATTCCCCAAAAATCTTGATAAGGGCAAAGGAGCCCCTCCCCCACCCCCCGAGGGAGCTGGGGAGGGGGGGAGGGGCGGGGGGGAGACCCCCCACTGGGGAGCCCTCGGGCTCCATCCCATAATGGTTGATGGGGTGGAACTGGGAGCACTGGGAGGGACTGGGGGGGAGGGGGTGGAAACTGGGAAGGAGGAATTTTGGGCGGGGGGGGAATTTGGTGGGGGGGGCGGAATTTGGGGTGCCCCCCCAATGTAGAGGTGACAGCCTCGGTCCCAGTACGGAACTGGGAGCACTGGGAGGGACTGGGAGGGAATGGGTGGGGAGGGGGGGGGCACCCAGGAATTTGGGGGGGTGGGGGAGGGGAGACTTTAGGAGGAAATGAGGGGGGAGGGGAAATTGGGGAACCCCCCCAAAATAAAGAGACAGAAATAGCTCCAGTCCCGAACTGGTTTATTGCTACTGGGAGCACTGGGAGGGGTGGGGGAGGAAAACTGGGAGCGCGCGGGTGGGGGGGAGGGGAATGAGGGGACACCTCCCCGCAAAAAAAAAAAAGGGGGGGAGGGACACCCCCCAGTCCTGAATGCGGGAATGGGAACTGGGAGCACTGGGAGGGACTGGGAGGGGGTGACCAGCATTTTTTTTTTTTTTTTTTTGGGGGTGGGATCTGGGTAAGATTGGGATGGAATTGAGGGGACCCCCCTCAAAAAAAAAAAAAAAAAATCCAAAATAACATGGGCACGGCACAAATCCCAGCGTGGCTGGGTGAACTGGGAGCACTGGGAGGGACAGGGAGCACGGGGGAGTCCCTGCGGTTTCTGGGGTGTCAGAGCGGTTTTGGGGGTCAGGAGGTTTTTGGGGCGGTTTTTAGAGTGTCGAAGTGGTTTGGGGGGGGGGGAGTTTGGCAGTTTTTTGGGTTTTTTTTTTTGGGCTCAGGCGTTATTTAGGGTATCAGGGAGGTTTTGGGGCTCAGGCGGTTTTTGGGGTGTCGGAGCGGTTTTTTGGGCTGTTTTGGGGGCTTTTTGGAGTTCAGGCGGTTTTTGGGGGTCAGGCTGTGCGGGGGCGGTTTTTGGGGTGTCCCCGCGGTGTTTGAAGTGCTGCCGCTCCCGGCGCTCACGGGCGGTTTTTGGGGGTTCAGGCTATTTTTGGGGTTTTCGGGGGTGTTTTTGGGGTTCAGGCGGTGGCCGGGACGCCCCCCGGCTGCTGGAAGTGCTGCCGCTCCCAGGCGCTCATCAGCGAGAGGTGCAGCGGGCGGTGGCACGAGGAGCAGGCGGGGCCGAGCGGCGAGTCCCGGGGGAGCCCCAGGGCACCCCAACACTCGGACAGCGCGTCTGGGGGGACAGGGACAGCCCCGCGTGACCAGAGTGACCATTGACCGACCACTGACCCCCCCGAGTGACCACTGACTCCCCCAGCAGCACCGGACCGGTGTCACCACCCAGGGCCCCTCCCCCAGTGTCGTCACATCCCCCCCAGTCCTTGAGAACGCCCCTCATGTCCCCAATGCCCCCTAGGTGTCCCCATGGCCTCCCCTATATCCCGGTGTCCCCCCCCGTCACCCCCCGTCCTCTCCTCGTGTCCTCGGTGTCCCCGTGTCCCCCATGTCCTCATATCCCCCACCATGTCCAGATGTCCCCGTGTCCCCACGTGTCCCTCCCATGTCCCCTCATGTTCTCCCCAGTGTCCCCCCGTGGCCATGTGTCCCCAGGTGTCTCCAGGTCCCCGTGTCCCCATGTCTCCCCACGTCCCCCAGGTGTCCCCAGGTGTGACCCCTCACCTGCCAGCTGCTCCATCATGGCGGGGCTGTGCTGGGGGGTGGGCGCGATCCGCAGCAGTTCCCCCCCCCGGGGCACGGTGGGGGGGTTGATGGCCTGCACGTAGAGCCCCCGCTGCAGCAGAGCGCGGCTCAGCCGCGTGGCGGCCAGCGCGTCCCCGACCTGTGCCCCAAAACACAGGATCGGCACCCCGAAATCACTCCAAAACAAACAGCACCCCAAAATCAGCACCCCGAAATCACACCGGGACCGCGACCTGCGCGGGCAGCACGGACACCCCCAGATCCCCCCAAAACCTCCCAAATCCCCCCAAACCCCTCCAACCCCCCCCCCCCCCCCCCCAAATTCCCCCACATTTACCCCCAGATCGACCCCAGACTCACGGGCACGATGTGGCTGGGGATAGGCAGGGCGGACACCCCCAAACCTCCCCAAATCCCCCTCAAACCTCCACAAACTCCCTCAAATCCACCTCCTATTCCCTCAAATCCCACCCAAACCCCCCAGTCTCCCCAAACCCCCCAGTCTCCCCAAACCCCCTCAAAATCCCCCCAAAATTCCTCCAAAGCCCCTCTAAATCCGCCCAGGCTCAAGAGCGCCCCTTGGGCGTTACTTTGTGCCATTGCACCCGCTCACCCCAAACCCGCCCAAAACTCCCAAATCCCCTAAAACCCCCCAAACCCCCCCCAAACCCACCTTCCATCGCCCCAAACTCCCCCCAGATCCCCCCAGACCTGCTCCAAACCTCCCCAGATCTCCTTCACACCCCCCAAACCCCCCAGATTCCATTCACGGGCACAAGGCGGCTGGGCGCGGGCAGCGCGGGCACCCCCAAACCTCCCCCCCAAATTGCACCCAGGGGCACGGGCACGATGTGGCTGGGGATGGGCAGCGCGGGCACCCCCAAACCTCCCCCCCAAATCCCCCCGAACTGCACTCAGGGGCACGGGCACGATGTGGCTGGGCGCGGGCAGCGCGGGCACCCCAAACACCCCCCAAACCCCCCAGACCCCCCCAGACTCACGGGCACGGGCACGATGTGGCTGGGCGCGGGCAGCGCGGGCACGCCGCGGTCCCGCAGCAGCACCCGCAGGTGTTTGGCGTGCCGCTGGTGCGCGCGGCGCAGCGCCCCCCCCTCGGGGGACCCCAAAACCCTGAGGGCCGCCAGCGCCCCCCCCACCACGGCCGGGGGCAGCGCCGTGGTGAAGATGAAGCCGGGGCCGAAGGAGCGCACGGCGTCCACCAGGGCGGCGCTGCCCGCGATGTACCCGCCCACAGCGCCCAGGGCCTTTCCTGGGGGAAAATGGGGGGAAAGGGGGTCAGGGGGGCACCCCGAAATTGTACAGGCACCCCGAAACCCGACAGACACCCCCAAACGTCTACAGACACCCCGAAATCCTAACAGATCTGACAGACCCGTCCACGGCGCCCAGGGCTTTTCCTGGGGGGAACTGGGGGTCAGGGGGTCACCCCGAAATCCTACAGACACCCCGGAACCTCCCCAAAATCCTACAGGCACACCAAAACCATATAGATATCCCAAAATCCTATACATCATATAGACCTTCCCACCACCCCCAGGGCTTTTCCTGGGGGGAAATGGGGGTCAGGGGGGCACCCCGAAATCCTACAGACACCCCAAAGCTCGACAGACACCCCAAAACCCCACAGACACCCCAAAACCGGACAGACACCTCCAGATCGCTACAGATCCCGTAGAACCCCACAGAGCCCCCCAAAGCCCCTACAGATCCCATAGACTCCCTCATTTCTGGGGTGTCCACTCGTGCGGTCCCTGCCCCCCCCCCCATTGTCGGGGTCCCTCCCGTTTTTGGGGTGCTGTCATTACCCAGGGTCCTGGAAACTTGTACCCCCGATTTTGGACACCCCATTTTTGGGGTCCCTCCCATTTTCAGGGTCCCCTCCCATTTTCGGGGTCCCCCCTTACCCAGTGTTCCCGACACCTTCCCCCCCACCCCTCCATTTTCAGGGTCCGCCTCCCAGTTCTGGGGCTTCCCCTCCATTTTTGGGTGCCCTTACCCAGTGTCCTGGACACATGTCCCCCCCAATTTTCGGTGTTCCCCATTTTTGTGTACCCCTCATTTCTGGGGTTCCCATTTTAGGGTTCCTCCCTTACCCAGTGTACACCAACACCTGTCCCCCCCCCAAATTTGGGGTCCCCCCGATCATTTTTAGGGTCCCCCTGATCAATTTCGGGTCCCTCCAATTTCGGGGTCCCCCCTTACCAAGTGTCCTCCACACCATGTCTATCCCCATTTCTGAGCTGTCCCCCCTTTCTTGGGGTCCCCCCATTTTTGGGGTCCTCCCATTTCAGGGGTTCCCATTTTTGAGGTCCTCCCTCAATTTCGGGGTGCCCTTACCCAGTGTCCCGGACACCGAAAGCTCTGTGCCCCCCCATTTTTGGGGACCCCCCCTATCATTTTCTGGGCCCCCCATTTCTGAGCTGTCCCCCCCATTTTGGGGGTCCCCCTTACCCAGGATTCCAGACACCACTTCCACCTTCCCGCTGACCCCATTTTTGGGGTCACCCCCATTTTAGGGGTCCCCCCCATTTTCGGGGTCCCTTACCCAGAGTCCCAAACACCTTTCCTCCCCATTTTTCGGGTCCCCCCCCCCATTTTTAGGGTCCCTTCCTATTTTGAGGTCCCTCCCGGTTTTCGGGGTTCCCAATTTCAGGGTCTCCCCCATTTGGGGTCCCCCCATTTTTGGGATCCCCATTTTTGGGGTCCCCCCTTACCCAGTATCTTGGACACCTGTCCCTCTCCATTTCGGAGGTCCCCCCAATCATTTTCGGGATCCTCCCCCATTTTCGGTGTCCCCCATTTTTGGGGTTCTCATTTTTGGGTCCCCCTCCCATTTTTTGGGATCCCCTCCAATCATTTTAGAGGTCCCCCCATTTTCTGGGGTGCCCTTACCCAGTGTACCCGACACCCAAGGCTCTCTGCCCACCTCCTCATTTTTTCGGGTCCCACTTACCCAGTGTCCCTGACACCTGCCCCACCCCCATTTTGGGGTCCCCCCCATTTTCGAAGTCCCCCCCAATCGGAGCCCCCGATCATTTTTGGGCTCCTCCTTACCCATGGTCCCCGACACCACATCCATCCCCATTTTTGCGGTCCCTCTCCCAATTCTGGGGTCCCTTCTTACCCAGGGTATCCAACACCTGTCCCCCTCATTTTTGGGGTCCCCCCACACATGTCCCCCCCATTTTTAGGGTCCCTCCCTATTTTGAGGTCCCTCCCCATTTTCGGGGTTCCCAATTTCGGAGTCGCCCTCCCCAGTTTGGGGTCCCCCCTTGCCCAGTGTCTCTGACACCTTTCCCCCCCATTTTGGTCCCATCCCATTTTAGGGGTTGCCCCTATTTTTGGGTTTCCCCCATTTTCGGTGTCCCCTCCACTTTTTGGGTCCCCACCCAGTTTCCCCCCTGTTTTTCGGGTTCCCCTGATCATTTTCGGGGTCCCCCTTACCCAGAGTCCCTGATACCTGTCCCCCTCCATTTTTGGGGTCCCCCTGATCATTTTCGGAGTCCCCCTTACCCAGAGTCCCTGTCACCTTTCCCCCCCATTCTGAGTTCCCCCCAGGATAATTTTTGGGGTTCCCCCCCGTTTTTGGGGTCCCCCTTACCGAGTGTCCCCGACACCACGTCCACCTTGCCGCAGAGCCCATCCCGCTCGGCGATGCCGCCCCCCCGCGGCCCGTAGAGCCCCACGGCGTGAACCTCGTCCACGAAGGTGAGGGCACCGTGCGCGTGGGCGACGTCACAGAGCTCGGCCAGCGGCGCGATGGAGCCTGGGGGGGATTTGGGGGATTTGGGGGATTTGGGAGGGTTTAGCGAGGTTTTGGCGGGGGTTAGAGGGGTTCTGGAGGATTTGGGTGAGCGGGTGCAATGGCACAAGGCAACACCAGGGGGCGCTCGTGAGCATGGACAGATTTAGAGAGCGTTCAGGGGAAATATTGGAGGGATTTGGAGGAGTTTGGGGGGGTTTGGGGAGGTTTTGGGGGGTTTAGGGGGATTTACGGGGGATTCGGGAGATTTTCAGGGGAGATTTTGGGGGGATTTTTGAGAGCGCCGTGGGTGTAGGTGATGTCACAGAGCTCAGCCAGCAGCGCGATGGAGCATGGGGGGAATTTGGGGGGGATTTTGGGGGATTTGAAAGGGATTTTGTGGTGGTTTTGGGGGCATTTGGGAGATTTTGGGAGGCATTTGGTGGAATTTAGAGAACCTTTCAGGGGATTTTGGGCAACTGGGGAGATTTATAAGAAGTTTGGGGGGGTTTAGGGCAGGTTTGGGGGGGTTTAGGGGGGATTTGGAGGATTTGGGGTGAGCGGGTGCAATGGCACAGGGTAACACGAGGAGGCGCTTTTGAGCCTGGAACATTTAAAAGGGGTTTGTGGGGATTTTGGAGGCACTTTGAGGGGATTTTAGGGGAATTTGGGGGAGATTTTGGTGATCTTGGGGGATTTTCAGGGGATTTGGGGAGATTTTGAGGGTTTTGGGGAGATTTTGGGGGGATTTTTGAGAGTGCCGTGCATGTGGGCAACATCACAGAACTCGGCCAGGGGCGCGATGGAGCTGGGGGGGAATCTGGGGGTAATTTGGGGGATTCTGGGGTGATTTGGGGGGATTTGGGGGGTTTTGGGATGAATTTGGGGGATTTGAGATGGTTTTGTGGGAATTTTGGAAGAATTGAAGGGGATTTAGGGGAGACGTGACAGGTTTTGGGGGGATTTAAGGGGGATTAAGGGCGGTTTTGAGGGGATTTGGGAGGATTTTGGGGTGGCTTTGGAGCGGTTTTGGGGAGACTTGGGGGTTATTTGGGAGGATTTGGAGGGGATCGGTGGAATTTGGGAAGGATTTGGGTGGGTTTAGGGAGGATTTTGGGGGATTTGGGTGGGTTTGGGGTGAATGGGTGCAATGGCAGAGGGCAACATTGGGGCGCGCTCTGGAGCCTGGGCGGATTTAGAGAGGGTTCAGAGGAATTTTGGGCATTTTGGGGGGGGATTTTGGGGGGTTTGGAGAGAATTGAAGGGGATTTGGGGGGATTTGAAGGGTTTTGGGAAGGATTTTGGGGAGTTTTGAGGGGGATTTGGGGAATTTTGGGGTGGAATTGGTGGGATTTGGGGTGGAACTGCAGGGATTTTGGGGCGATTTTGGGGCATTTGGGGGGGAATCAAAAGGATTTGAGGGGAGCTGGGGAAGATTTCGGGGGGCACAAGGAGATTTCGGGGGGATTTGGGGTTTGGGATGCCCAGGAAGGGTTTGGGGATGCTCAGGATAATTTTGGGGTTCCCAGCATAATTTTCGGGTACCCGGGATAATTTCAGGGTTTCCAGGATAATTTTGGGGTTTCCGGGGTAATTTTGGGGTTCCCAGCACAATTTTGGGGTATCCGGGATAATTTCGGGGTTTCCAGGATAATTTTGGGGTACCCGGGATAATTTGGGGTGCCCAGCACTGACCATCCATGGAGTGAACGGACTCGAAGGCCACGATTTTGGGGACGCCGGGGGGGCAGCGCCCCAAGAGCTCATCCAGGTGCTGGGGGTCGTTGTGGCGGAAGATTTGTTTGGGGGCGCCGCTGCGCAGGATGCCCTGCACCATCGAGGCGTGGTTCCCCGCGTCCGAGAACATGTGGCAGCCTGGGGGCACCCCAAAAATCCTCAGCACCCCGAAAAATTCACACCGGAATCGCTGAGCCAGTCAGAACCCCAAAAACCCAACCCCGAAATTCCCATGTTTGTCAGCGCCCCAAAAATCCCCACCTGATTTATGGGAAACCCTAAAAATTCACCCCAAAAGTGCCACGGAATCCTCAGCACCCCCAAAATTCATCCCAAAATTGCCCCAGATGCTCAGCACCCCAAAAATTCACCCTAAATCCCCATGTCTGTCAGCACCTCCAAAAAATTCACAGAATTTATGGGAAACTCTAAAAATCCATCCCATAATTGCTCAGAATCTTCAGCACCCCAAAAATGTCCATCTGATTTATGGGAAAACCTAAAAATTCACCTCAAAATTGTCTGGAATACTCAGCACCCCAAAAATCCATCCCAAATCTGCCCAGAGCCCTGAGCACCCCAAAAATCCCTGCCAGATTATTGGGAAATCCTAAAAATTCATCCCAAAACTGTCACAGAATCCTCAGCACCCCAAAAAATTCATCCTGGAATCCCCGTGTATGTCAACGCCCCCAGAAAACTCACACGATTTATGGGAAACCCTAAAAATTCATCCCAAAATTGGTGTGAATTTTTGGGAGTTTTTTTTGCTTCCCACGATTTTCATGCACCCCACTCATTTTTTGGGGCTCCCCGCAGATTTGGGGGCGCTCTGGCAGATTTGGGGTGGGGTTTTGGGGAGATTTGGGGGGTTTTTTGGTTTCCCATAATTTCCACTGACCCCATTCCCATTTCCTGATCTCCCCGTGGATTTTGGGGTGCGGGTCTGTTCTGGGGCACTCTGGCAGATTTGGGGTGCGATTTTTTAGGTTTTTTGGTTTTTTTTTGGGGTTCCCACAGAATTCACTGATCCCAGTCCTGTTTTTCCAGGGTTCCCCACGGGTTTTGGGGTGGGTTTGGGTTTTTTGGGGTGGCATTTTTGGGTTTTTTGGGGTTCCCACCATTTTCATGGACCCCACTCAGATTTTCTGGTTTCCTGAGGATTTTGGGGCTCTCTGACACATCCCAGGTGCAATTTTTTTTGGATTTTTTTTGGGTTTTTTTTGCTTCTCCCAATTTCCACTGACCCCATTCCCATTTCCCAGTCTCCCCGTGGATTTTGGGGTGCGGGTCTGTCCCAGTTTGCCGTCAGAGATTTGAGCTGTGGGTTTTTTGGATTTTTTTTAGTTCCCCACGGATTTTGGGGTGCAGGTCTCTCTTGGGGCACTCTGGCACATTTGAGGTGCGACTTTCTAAAATTTTTTTGGGGTTCCCACGATATTCACTGATCCCATTCTTGTTTTTCCAGGGCTCCCTGCAGGTTTTTTTTTTTTTTGGACCGCTTGTGGATTTTTGGGTGCTGTGACACACTTGGGGTGAGATTTTTTTTTTTTTGCCACCATTTTCACGGACCCCACTCATTTTTTCTGGTTCCCCGCCCATTTCGAGGTCGGTACCTGGCAGCAATTTTCCCTGACCCCACTCAGGATTTTTTGGCGTTCCCCACGGATTTGGGATTTTTTTTTTTGGGCTCCTTGTTGATTTCGTGGCTCTCTGACCCATCCCAGGTGCGATTTTTTCGGGTTTTTTTTTGCTCCCCACCGTTCCCACGGCCCCCACCCATTTCTCCCGTTCCCCCGCCCGCCCCCGCTCGGTACCCGGCAGCAGGCGGGCCAGCGTGGCCAGCGCGGTGTCGTTGGCGGCGAAGCAGGAGGAGAAGAGGCAGGCGCGGGGCTGCCGGTGCAGCCGGGCCAGCGCCGCCTCCAGCGCCCCGTGCAGCGGCGCCGAGCCCGCGATGTTGCGCGTGCCCCCCGCGCCCAGCCCGTGCGCGGCCAGCGCCGCCCTGGGGAGCGGGGCGGGAGAGGGGGTTAAACGGGGCTGGAATGGGGTTTAAATGAGGTGAGATGGGGGTTAAATGGGGCTGGAATGGGGTTGGGGGGAGAGGGAGTTAAATGGGGCTGGAATGGGGTTTAAATGAGGTGAGATGGGGGTTAAATGGGGCTGGAATGGGGTTTAAATGGGGTGAGATGGGGGTTAAATGGGGCTGGAATGGGGTTGGGGGGTGAGATGTGGGTTAAATGGGGCTGGAATGGGGTTGGGGGGAGAGGGGGTTAAATGGGGCTGGAATGGGGTTAGGGGGGTGAGATGGGGGTTAAACGGGGCTGGAATGGGGTTTGGCGATGAGATGGGGTTTAAATGAGGTTTAAATGGGGTGAGATGGGGGTTAAATGGGGCTGGAATGGGGTTGGGGGGTGAGATGGGGGTTAAATGGGGCTGGAATGGGGTTAGGGGGTGAGATGGGGGTTAAAATGGTTTAAATGGGGTTTGGGGGAGTGAGATGTGGTTTAAATGGGGTTTAAATGGGGTATGGGGGGTTGAATGGGGTTTGGGGGGGTGAAATGAGGTTTTAAATGAGGTTTGGGAAGGAGTTATAAGGGGTTTGGGGTTAAATGGGGGTTGGGGGGATTTGGGGGATCTGGAGGAGTTTAGAAGGGGTTTGGGGGGAATTTGGGGGGTTTGGGGGATTTAGGGGGAGGATTCAGGAGAGCCCGAGGGGATTTGAGAGCATCGGGGGGGGATTTGGGTTAAATTTAAGAGGATTTCAGGACATTTAAGGTAAACTCCGGGCTGTCAGTTTTTGGGGTGTTTTTGGGGTGCCCACCTGGCCGCCCGCAGCACCTCGGGGTGCCGGCTCATGCCCAGGTAATCGTTGGAGCACCAGACCTGCACCAGGCGCGGGGGGGACCCCAAAACGGCGCTCGGGGGGGACCCCAGGCTCGGGGGGGTCCCCAGGATGGCGGTCGGGGGGTCCCCCGCGCGCCGCGCCAGCGCCGTGAACTCGCGGTAGGTGTGCGAGCGGCGCAGCCCTGCCAGGCGCGCCCCGAAAACCGCCTCGTACGGGAAGGCGTCATCTGGGGGGAAACGGGCTCAGGGGGCACCCCAAAAACTGCCGAGCCTGAAAACTGCACCCCAAAACTACCGCAGCACCCAAATCCCCCCCACATCCCCCAGGACACCCAAAATCCCCCCAGAATTCCCCCAGCTCTCCCCTAAATCCTCCAGGGCACCCAAAATCCTCCCAAAATTCCCCCAATTCTCCCCCAAATCGCCCGAAAATGCCCACACGACCCCCCCAAATCCCCCCCCAAAAATTCCCCAAAATACCCTCGGACCCCCCAAAAATCCCCCAAAGTCCCACCTAAATCCCCCCCCAAAACCCATAGGACCCCCCCAAATCCCCCCAAACTCCCCCAATTCCCCTCCCCCTCACCGGGCAGGTTCTCCTCCGGCCGCCGCTCGGGGGGCTCCTCGGAAGGGTCCCCAAATTCCAGCAGCCACTCCAGGGGGTCTGGGGGGGGGGAATCCGAGGTTTTTGGGGTGTCCCCAGAGCCGGGGGGGAGGGTCAGGGGGGGTCCGCCCAAAATCTCTCACCTGTCTCAGGGGGGGTCACGTCCTCCTGCAGCTCGGGGGGGGCGCGCTGCACGAAGGGGGGCTCGGCCCCTCCCCCCAGCGCCATGAAGGGGCACGGGGACCCCTCGGGGGGGTCACCTGGGGGTCAGGAAGGAGTCAGGGGGGGCGGCATCCCCAAATCCCCCAAAACAACCCCAAGGGGTTGTTTGGGAACAGCCCGGAATTCACCCGGAATTCCCGCTCGGAATGGATCGAAAATGTCTCAAAATCATCCCAAAATAACCCCAAAATCAACCTCAATAATGCCCCAAAATTCTCCAAAATTCACCTCAAAAATGTTCTAAAATTACTCCAAAATGTTCTAAAATCACCCCAAAATCACCCCAAAAATGTCTGAAAATCATACCAATATTACCCCAAAAATCACCCCAAAATTTTATAAAATCACCCTCAAAATATCTCAAAATCACCCCGAAAACGTCCTAAAATCACTCCAAAATTTTCTAAAATGACCCCCAAAATGTCCTGAAATTACTCCAGAAATCACCCCAAAAATCTCCTAAAATTACCCCTAAAGTGACCCCAAAAATCTCCTAAATTTACCCCAAAATTACCCCAAAAATATCCTAAATCCACCACAAAAATGTCCTAAAAATTACTCCAAAAATGTCCTAAAAAAACCTAAAAATCACCCAAAAAATGTCCTAAAATTACCCCAAAAATCTCCTGAATTTACCCCAAAATTACCCCAAAGATATTCTAAATCCACCACAAAAATATCCTAAAATTACTCCAAAAATGTCCTAAAAAAACCCAAAAATCACCCAAAAAATGTCCTAAAATTACCCCAAAAATCTCCTGAATTTACCCCAAAATTACCCCAAAGATATTCTAAATCCACCACAAAAATGTCCTAAAATTACTCCAAAAATGTCCTAAAAAAACCCAAAAATCACCCAAAAGTGTCCTAAAATTACTCCATCAACCCAAAAATCTCCTAAATTCACCCCAAAATCACCCCAAAATTCACCTCAAAATCACCTCCTAAAATCAACCCAAAAAATGTCCAAAAATCACCCCAAAACTCCCTCTCAAAACTCCCTCTCAAAACTCCCCCAAAACCTCCTAAAATCACCCCAAAATGTCCTAAATTCACCCCAACCACCCCCCCCCCCCTTAAAATTCCCCAAAACTCATCAAAATCCCCAAAAATCTCCTACATTCACTCCAAAATTCTCGCTCAACCCGCCCCCAAACTAATAAGAACTCCCCAACAGTTTGGAGGTGTCCCCCGGGTTTGGGGTCCCCCCCTCAATTTGGGAGCTCCCCCATTTTTGGTGTCCTCCCCCCATTTTTATTCCTCCCCGCATTTTCGGTTCCCCCCAATTTTTTTGGGTCCCCCCAATTCTTGTCCCCCCCCCCCCAATTTTCGCCCCCCGGTACCGGGGTGGGGGCGGGGCGGGGCGGTGCTCAGCGCCCGCAGCAGCCGCGGGTTCCGGGCGAGGGCGGGGCAGCGCAGCAGAGCGGCCATGGCTGGGGGGGGGGAAACGGGGGTCAGGGGGGTCAGGGACCCCAAAAACACACCGGGACCCCCCCAAACCCGCCCGCACTGCGCGTGCTCCAGAGAGACCCGGCATCATCCGAAATTCCCTCAAAATCACCCCCAAATCACCCCCAAATTCCCCACAAAATTTGCTTGTCGTTTTCATTCTCCACACAGCCCCAAAATTCCCTCAAAAAAAAAACAAAAAAACAACAAAATCCCCGCCCAAACCCGCCCGAAATCCCCCAAGTCCACCCAAAATCCTCCCTCGTCTATTTCATCCCGTAAACTCAACCAAAAATCCCCCCAAATCTCTCCTCAAATATCCCCAAAATCCCCCGGAACCCCCCAAATCCGCCCGGACTGCTCGTGCTCCAGAGAGACCCGGGATCATCCGAAATTCCCTCAAAATCACCCCAAAATGATCCCCAAAATCACCCCAAAATGATCCCCAAAATCACCCCCAAATCACCTCAAAATTTCCACAAAATCATCCCAAAATCAACCCAAAATCCCCCCCACCCCAATCACCCAAAAACCTCCCAAAATCCCCCCGTCCTTTTCGTCTCCGAAATTGCCCCCAAATCTCCCCAAGTCCCCCCAAAATCCCCCCAAATCCTTTCCCATTCTTCTCATCCTCCAAACAGCCCCAAAATCCCCCAAAATTGCCCCAAATCTCTACTCAAATATCCCAAAATCCCCCAAATTTCCCCCAACTCCTCCCCGTTCTTCTCATCCCCCAAACGGTCCCAAAATCCCCCCCAAATCCTCCCTAAATCCTCTCAAATCTCCCAAAATCCCCCCAAATCTTTTCAACCTCCCCCAAAATCCCCCCAAATCTCCCCTCAAATATCCCCAAATTCCCCCCAAATCCTCCCTATTCTTCTCATCCCTCCAATAGCTCCAAAATGCCACCCAAAATCCCCTCAAATCCCCCAATCCCCCGTCCTTCTCATCACCCGAACAGCCCCAAAATCCCCCCAAAATCCCCCCAAAATCCTCCCTAAATCCTCTCAAATCCCCCCAAATCCGTCCAAATCCCCCCCCGAAAATCCCCTCGATCCCCCCAAATGTCCCCCAAATCCCCCTCGTCCTTTTCATCCCCCAAATCCTCTCGAAATCTCCCCAAAACCCCCCCCCAAAATCGCTGAGTGGGGGGAAAAAATGGGGGAGGAGACATAGAGAGTTCTGCACCCCCAAAACACCCCCGGGAACCCCCAAAATTCCCTTGGCTGCTGCCATCCCTAAAAGGCCCCCCAAAAATCCAGAAAATCCCCCAGAAAATCCCAAAACGCCCCAAGAAAATCCCAAAAATCTCCTCAAAAATCCCCAAACTCCCCAGAAAAATCCCACCCCCCCCAAGATCCGCAGAAAATCCCAGAAATTCCCCCAAAATCCAAAAAATCCCCCAGAAAAATCGCAAGACACGCCCAGAAAAACCCCCAAATCCCCCCCAAATCCCCCAGAAAATCCCAAAAACCTCCCAAAAATCCCACTCCCCTTAAAAAATCCCCAGAAAATCCCAAAAGCACAGAAAATCCCAACATCCCCTCCAGAAAACCCCAAAATCCCCCAGAAAACCCCGTGGGCGGAAGTTGTGTTGGGATTTTGGGGGGGATTCTTGGGATTTTCTGGGTTTTTTTGGGAATTTTCTGTGCGATTTTGGGGGGATTTTAGGGGCTTTTTGAGTTTTTGGGGAGACTTCAGGGATTTTCTGGGGGACTTTTGGGATTTCAGCGGGGGTTTTGGGATTTTGAGGGGAAAATTTTGGGATTTTCTGGGTTTTTTGGGGAATTTTCTGGGGAGTTTTTGGGATTTTCGGGGAGATTTCTGGGATTTTGGGGATCCTTTATGAGATTTTGGGGGGGATTTTGAGATTTTCTGGGGGGATTTTGGGATTTTTAGGGATTTTTGGGAGGTTGTGGGGTCTCTTCGGCGATCCTGATGGGTCCCGACAGCAGAACCATCCCCCCCACAAACTGCCCCTCCCCCACCCCCCCATCAGCCCCACCCAGGCGCCTCCGCCCCGATTTTGGGGCGTTTTGGGTTTTTTTTTGAGGTGGGTGTGGCTCCTCCCCCCCCCCTTATCAGCCCCCGACACCTGGAGCCGCCGGGTCACGTGACCGCGGGCAGGGCCGGGAATTTGGGCTGTCCCAAAACCCCAAAATGCCCCAAAATCCCACCAAAATTTCCACAAAATCCCTCCAAAAGCCTCAAAATGTTCCCAAAATTCTCCCAATCCCCCCCCAAATTTTCCCGAAACCTTCCCCAAAATCCCCCAAATCTTCCCAAAACCCCCAAAATCCCCCCCAAAATTCCCTCAAATTCCCCCAAAATATTCCAAAAATCTTCCCCAAAATGCCCGCAAAAAATCCCCCGAAAATCCCCTCCAAAATCCCCCCAAATCCCCTCAAATCTTTCCCAAACCCCCAAAATTCCGCCAAAATGTCCCCAAATGTTCCCAAATCCCCAAATCCCCTAAAATCCCTCCCAATTTCCCCCAAATCTCCCCGAAATCTTCGCAAAACCTCCCCCCAAATCCCCAAAATTCCCCAAAAAAATCTCCCAAATCTCCCAAATCTTCCCCAAACCTACAAAACCTCATAGAAATCCCCTAAAACTCCCCCAAAATTCCTCAAAATCCCGCCCAAAATTCCCCAACCTCCTCCAAATCCGCATAAATCCGCCCCAAAATTCCCCCCAAACCCCCCAAATCTTCTCAAAACCCCCAATATCTTCCTAAAAATTCCCCAAACTCCCCAAAACTAACAAATCCCCCAAATCGACCCTAAAATCCCTCCCAAATGCCCCCAAAATTAGCTAAAATTCCCCAAAAATCCCCCCCAAATCCCCAAAATCTTCCCAAAAATTCCCTAAAATTCCCCCAAATTCCTCCCAAAATCTCCCAAATCTTCCCCAAACCCCCAAAATGTTCCAAAATTCCCCCAAAATCCCCCAAAACGGGACCCAGCGGCGCAGTTTGGGGTTTTCTGGGGGATTTTAGGGGTGCAGGACCATCCTCCCCCATTCCCCTTTCCTCCCCATTCCCCTTTCCTCCCCATTCCAGCGATTTTTGGAGGTTTTTGGAGATTTTGGGGTATTCGAGGGGGAATTGGGGGTGCTGAGCCCCCCCCTCAGTAATTTTGGGGGTTCCAAGGAGAGTTTTAGGGGGTTGGGACCCCCAAAATTCCTGGGGTGTCTCAAGGGGACCCCAAAACTCCCCCAAATTCACTTTGGACCTCCTCAAACTCCTCCTCCCCAAATTTGGGGGGCTCTAGCCCTCCCCAAAATCCCCCTCAAAGGATCCGGGACCCCCCAGGACCCACTCGGGGGGTCCCCACCCCTCAGCTCCCCCCAAATCCTCGCGCGCCGCCCGCCCCCCTCACCTGTTGTCCCACACTGAGGACGAACAACGAGAATTGGGGGGGGCCCCCAAAACCGCGCCCCCCCCAAAAACCCGATAAGAGCAGAGGGGCGGGGCTTGGGAGAGCGAGGCTCCGCCCACGGCCACGCCCACACCCCCAAAATCCTCCCAAAATTTCCTGAGCGCCCCCAAAATCTCCCCGAGCTCCCCAAACTCCTCCAAATCCCCTGTGCCCACCAAAACTCCCCGAGCCCCCCAAAAAAGCCCGAGACCCCAAAACCCCTCTGAACCCCCCAGATCCCCCTGATCCCCTAGAACCCCAAATCTCCCGAGCCCCCCAAAACACCATGAGCCCCCAAAACCTCTGAACCCCAAAACCCCCAGAGCATCCTGCACCCCCAAAAGCCCCCAAGCCCCTCAAAGTCTCTGAGTCTCCTGAATCCCCAAAGCCTCTGAACCCCCAAAGCCTCCCAGCCCCCCAAAACCCCCCTGAACCCCCAAATCCTCCCAGCCCCCCAAAACCCCCCTGAACCCCCAAAGCCTCTGAACCCCCAAATCCCCCCAACTCCCCAAACCTCCCAAACCCCCCAAAGCCTCCGAACTCATCAGAGCCCCCCAAACTCCCCCTGAACCCCCAAACTTCCTAACTTCCCCAACTCCCCAAACCCCCCCGAGCCCCCCAAAACTTTCTGATCCCCCAAACCCCCTTAAATCCCCCCAAATCCCCTGAACCCCCAAACCCCCCAAACTCCCCAACTCCCCCTGAACCCCCCAAATTCCCCAAACCCCTCAACTCCTCCCAAAATCCTCCTGATCCCTCAAACCCTCCTAAATCCTCCCAAATCCCCCAACCCCCCACACACCACCTGATCACCCAAACCCCCCAAACTCCCCCTGGACCCCGAAACCCCCCAACTCCCAAACTCCTCAGAGCCCTCCAACTCTCCCTGAATCCCCAAACCCCCCAACTCTCCCTGAACCCCCAAACTCCCCAAACCCCCCAAACTTTGACCGAGGGGCTTGGCCAGCCGGGGGTGCGCGTGACCAGCGCTGCTGGGTGGGCGGGGGAGGGGGGGGGGGGGGGCTTGACGGTTGCCAAGCAACGCAAAAGGCGGGACGAGCGGGAGGCGTGGCCAGAGAACTGGGTCCTCGGTGGAAAGGGGCGTGGTCCCGTGCTGGAGGGGCGTGGTCTCATGTGGGGCGTGGTCTAGTGAGAGAGGGGCGTGGTCTCGTGTGGGAGGGCGTGGCCAGCGCCCGCCATGTTCACACGGGGGTCCCGGCGGCGGCGATCGCAGCGAGACGTGAGGAGAGGGGGAAACGTGAGGGGATTTGGGGGAGTTTTGGGGGGTTTTTGGGGGGTTCTGAGGGACTTTGGGGGAGTCTGAGGGACTTTGGGGCGGCTGAGGGGATTTGGGGGGGATCTGGGGGTTCTCAGGAGATTTGGGTGGTTTTGGGGGGGCTTAGGGGGCTTTGAGGAGTTTTGAGGAGTTTTGGGGGGCTCTGGGGGGCGTCTTGGGGTTCTCAGGGACTTTGGGGGTGGTCTGAGGGGGGGACTGAGGGAATCTGGGGGGATCTGAGGGGGTTTGGGTGGTCTTGAGGGGTTTTGGGGGGGTTCGAGGAGTTTTGGGGGGATCTCGGGGGGTCTGGGAGAATCTGGGGGACTTTTGGGGGTCTGAGGGGCTGTGGGGCGGCTGAGGGGATTTGGGGAAATCTGAGGGTTTTGAGGGGCTGTGGGGCGTCTGGAAGGGTTTTGGGGGAACTGAGGGGTTTTGGGGGGGGAGTCTGAGGTGTTTGGGGGGCCTGAGGGGCTTTGGGGGGGCGCTGAGGGATTTTGGGGGGTCTGTGGCTCGGGGGTGTCTCAAAAAGGGACTGGGGGCTCCTGGAGGCTCTGTAGGTTTGGGGGTGAATTTTGGGGGGGTCACCCCCCTTCTGTGTCCCCTTTTTTGGGGTGCCCCCCGCCCATTTCCTGACCCCGTTTTTGGGGGTTTCCCCCTCACCCGCCCCCACCCTGCAGACCCCATTTTTGGGATGCCCCCCCCAAACCCACTGACCTCTTTCAGTCAGATGCCCCTCCCCCCATTCTGATCCCCTAGACCTCATTTTTGGGGTGTTGCCCCTCCAACATTGCCCTTTTTGGGTTGTCCCCCGGGCGGTTTTTGGGGTGTCCTACCCCAGCCAGTTTTTGGGGTGCCCCCTGACCCTTCAGTGACCCCCAGCTGATTTTGGGGTGCCCCTTCTAGCCCCTCTGAGCGGTTTTTGGGGTGCCCCCCGACCCCCAGCTGGTTTTTGGGGTGTCCTGACCCTGTGCCTCCCCCAGCCGTTTTTGGGGGAACCCCCCCCTGACCCTTTAGTGACCCCCAGCCGTTTTTTGGGTCCCCTGACCCTTTGGTGTCCCCCCAGCCTCCCCAGCCGGTTTTGGAGTGCCTCCCCAGCTGGTTTTTAGGGTGTCTCCCCTGCCCCCAGCCGGTTTTTGGGGTCCCACCCCCAACCCCCATCCCTTTTTGGGTGCCCCCTGACCCTTTGGTGCCCCCCCCGGCCGGTTTTCGGGTTCCCCTCAGCTGGTTTTGGGGTGTCATTCCCAGCCGTTTTTGGGGTGCCCCTCCGACGCCCCCCCAGCCCTTTTTGGGGTGTCCCCCTGTCCTGGGTTGGTGTTGTGTCTGCTCCTCTCCCGCCCCCACACCTCTCTGTCTGCATGGAGCTGCCGCCGGTGCCCTTTCCCCCCCGCGGAGGGTTGGTGCTGCTGCAGGTGCTGCGCCACGTGCCCGCAGAACTGCTCCATCTCCGCGGCCACGAAGGAGCGCTGCTGCCACTCGCACTGCAGCACCACGGCCCCCTTACCGCCGCCGTGGAAACACGCTTGCAAAATTTAGAGGAACAGACACAACACCAACCCAGGACACCCCCATAACGCCCTGGCAGTTTTTTGGGGTCCCCTGACCCTGCGCCCCCACAGCCAGTTTTTGGGGTCCCCTGACCCTTTGGTGCCCCCCATCCCCCAGCCGGTTTTGGGGTCCGTCCCAGCCGGGTTTTGGGGTGCCCCCCGACCCCCAGCTGGTTTTTGGGGTGTCCTTCCCAACCCTTTTTGGGGTGTCCCTCCTAGCCCACCTGGGCGGTTTTGGGGTGCCTCTGACCCTTTGGTGCATTCTCAGCCAGTTTTTGGAGTCCCCCCCAGTCGTTTTTGGGGTGCCCCCCCACCCCCCTGAGCAGTTTTTGGGGTGCCCCCCACCCCCCCCAGCCGTTTTGGGGTGCCCCCCACCCCCCGGGCAGTTTTTGGGCTGCCCTGACCCTTTGGTGCCCCCCAGGCCGAGGACCCCGAGCGGGGCTGTCCGTGCCGTGCCTGCCACGAGCTCTGCCCGGGTTTCCAGGAGCACCCCTGGAGGTGAGGGGGGTTAGGGGTGTCTCTGGTCTGGAACTGGGATTTTGAGGTATCCCTGGCACCTGAGCTCCCCATGGTATGCGAGGGGGGGATTTTGGGGTGTCCCTGGTCTGGGAGGAATGGGATTTTGAGGTATCCCTGGCACCTGAGCTCCCCATGGTATGCGAGGAGGGGGATTTGGGGTGTCCCTGGTCTGGGAGGGATGGGATTTTGGGGTGTCCCTGGCACCAGAGCCCATCATGGGGTGGGAATGGGGTTTTGGGGTGTCCCTGGTCTGGGAGGAATGGGATTTTTTGGGGTGCCCCCCTCATCCTCTGCTCTGTGAGGTGATTTTGGGGTGCCCCCTCACCCCATTTTTGGGGTGCCCCATCCTCTCCCGGGCTATAAGGGGTATTTTGGGGCTCCCCTCACCCCGTTTTTGGGGTGCCCCTCTGGCCTGATTTTTGCGGTTTCCCTGACCCGGTTTTTGGGGTGCCCCATTCCCCCCCTCGGCCTATGAGGGTTATTTTGGGGTCCCCCCCTCGCCCGGTTTTTGGGGTGCCCCCTGACCCAGTTTTTGGGGTGCCCCAGGAAGATCTGCCAGCACTGCAAGTGTCCCCGAGGCGAGCACGTTGTGGGGGGCGTCCCCCCGCGGCTGCAGGGGGTCCTGGCGCGGCTGCTGCCTGACCCCCCGCCCCCCCCCGGCTCTGAGGACTCGGGGTGCTGTGCCGAGGAGTTCGCCTGGAGCCCTCCTGGCCTCAGCCCTGAACAGGTACCCGAAAAACACCCTGGGACCCCAAAATCCCCCCTGGAACCCCAAAAAACACCCCTGGAGCCCCCCTGGCCTCAGCCCTGAACAGGTACCCCAGAAATCATCCTGGGGCCCCAAAAACAACCCTGGAACCTCAAAAAACACCCTGGAGCCCCCCCAGCCTCAGGCCCAAACAGGTACCCCAAAAAAACTCCCCTGGAGCCCCAAAAAACACCCCTGGAATCTCCAAACCTCCCCTGGAGCCCCAAACCCCCACCCTGGGATCCCAAAAAACCCCCCTGGAGCCCCCCCAGTCTCAGCCCCAAACAAGTACCCCAAAAACAATCCTGGAACCCTAAAAACAACCCTGGAACCCCAAAATCCCCCCTGGAGCCCCAAAAACAACCCTGAAACCCCAAACCCCCCCCCCCTGGAACCCCAAGCCCCCTCCTGAAGCCCCCCAAATACCCCTCGAACCCCCAAAACCCCTCCTGCAGCCCCGAACAGGTACCCCAAAAATCATCCTGGAACCCCAAAATGCCCCTGGAGCACCCCCGGCCTCATCCCCAACCAGGTACCCCAAAACTCCCCCTGGAACCCCAAAAAATCCCCCTGGAGCCCCAAAAAATGACCCTGGAGCCCCAGAAACGACTCTGGAGCACTCAAACCCCTCAGAGGGTATGGATCTTCTCCCTCCCCATCTGTGCCCCCCCAAAATTGCCCAGAGCTCTGAGCCCTCTGGAGCCCCCTTGGGAGCCCCTGACCCCTCCCAGGACCCTCCAATCCACTCCTGGGGTACCTCTGACCCCCTCATAGAGTCCAAACCCCCCTGGGACCCCCAAATCCCCCTAGACCCTCCTGAGTCCTGTACAGACCCCAGACACCCCTGGGCCCCCCCCATAGGACCCTGACCCCCCCACACCCCTCTGGGACCCTCCTGAACCCCCTAAGACCCCCTAACCCCCCTGAGGTCCTACCCCCCATTGAGCCCCAAATCCCCCTGGGACCTCCCTGACCACCCTAAGATCCTTCAAGCCTCCCTGAGACCACCCCCATAGAACCCTGACCCCTTCTGGGACCCCCCCAAACTCTTCAGGGGGATGGAGCCCCCCTCCCCGATCTGTGTTCCCCCAAAATTGCCTAGAGCTCTGACAGCTCTGATCTCCCTGGAACCCCCCTGTGAATCCCCAAACCTCCCTGGGGGTACCTGGGATGCCCCCATAGAGCCCAAACCCCCTTGGGACACCCCAATAGATCCGTGACCCCCCCCAATCCCACCCAGGCCCCGCCCACCCCAAGCCAAGCCCCATCCCTGCCCAGGCCATGCCCACACAAACTTCAGCAAAGCCCCGCGCCCACCGCCAGGTGACCCCTCCCACCTGGTCCCACCCCATTGAGGCCCCACCCCCAGTCAAGCCTCACCCACCCACCCCCTCTTGTGGCCATGCCCCATCCAGGCCCCACCCACTGCTCAAGCCCCACTCCCATTTCCCTCAGCTGCATTTTGTCACCTGACCCATCCCACAGTGAGGCCACGCCCTCAGCGAGGCCCCACCCAATCAACACCCAGCTTCGGCCACACCCACTTAAGCCTCACCCCCTTCCCCTCACAGGTGACCCTGTGCCCCAGCAAAGCCCTGCCCCCTGCGCCACACCCTGCTAAGCCCCGCCCCCTGTGCCAGTGAGGCCATGCCCTTTAGCCCCACCCCCACTAAGCCCTGCCCACTTAGCCCCACCCCTCTAAGCCCTGCTCCTTTAGCCCCGCCCCTCTAAGCCCCACGCCTCCCCAGTTGTCCCAGAACTCTCCCACCTGTCCCAGCACTGGTCCCACCCCATCAGACCCTGCCCCATTCCCCTGGCCACGCCCCCCTCCCGCACAATTGTCCGACCTGCCCCAGTGAAGCCACACCTCAATAAGCCCTGCCCCCAGGTGTGCCAAACCCCTCCCCCACAGGTTTGCCAATCCAGTCTCAAGTGTCTTGTTAAGCCCCATCCCTCCCCAGGTGTGCCTGTAATGCCCCACCCTGCTAAGCCCCGCCCCCTTCCCAGGTGTGCTAAATCCTGCTCTGTTCCCAGGTGTGATAGTCCCATAAGCTCCGCCCCTTCCCAGGTGTGCCTGTAATGCCCCACCCTCCTAAGCCCTGCCCCCTTCCCAGGTGTGCCAGTCCCATAAACCCCTCCCCCACAGGTGTGCCAGTAAAGCCCTGGCCTCTCCCCAGGTGTGTAAGTCGTGCCCCACCCCCTAAGCCACACCCCCAGGTGTGTCAGTGCTGCTAAGCCCTGCCTCCCCAGGTGTCTCATTAAGCCCCACCCCCTGAGGTGTTCTCACTGCCCCTCCCCCAGATGTTCTCACCTGTCCCAGGTTCTCACTGCCCCCCCAGGTGTTCTCACCTGTCCCAGGTGTCTCACTCCCCTCCCCCCCAGGTGTCTCTGTATTTCTCCGCCCTGCCCCCCGCACTGGTGCCGCGTATGCGCAGTCCCGGCGAGCGGCACCGGCTGCGGGAGCTGCTGCGGCAGCTGCCCCCGCACGACCTGGAGGTGAGCGCGGGGATTTGGGGCAGTTTTTTGAGGATTTTGGGATCTTTTAGGGGGTTTTATGGTCCGAGGGGGCTGCACAGAGCAGATTTGGGGTGTTTCCAAGTGATTGGAGCTCATTTTTGGTGGGATTTTTGGTTTTCTTTGGGGGGAGTTGGGTTCTATTAGGGCGTTTTTGGGGAGGTTTCGGTTATTTAAGGGTGTTTTGGGGTTGGGTTTGTATCAATTGAGGATGTTTTTGGGGTGGTTTTGGTTATTTTAGGGCATATTTGGGATGATTTTGGGTTCTCTTTGGGCGTTTTTGGGTTATTTTAAGGCGTTTTTGAGTAGTTTTGGGTTCGAGGACATTTCTTGGATGGTTTTGGGTTCCTTTGGGGCTTTTTTGGGGTGATTTTAGGTCAACTGAGGCCACTTTTGGGGTGGTTTTGGATTATTTTAGGCTGTTTTTGGTGAAATTTTGGGTTGTTCGAGGGCGTTTTTGGGGTGGGTTTGGGTTCAAGGCCATTTTTCAAGTGGATTTGGGTCAATTGAGGTTTTTGGGATGGATTTGGGTTACTCAAGGGCATATTTGGGGATGTTTTGGGTTCTTTTAGGGCATTTTTAGGGTGGATTTGGGTTAATATCAGGGCGTTTTCAGGTGATTTTGGTTTCAAGGCCAGTTTGGGGTTGGTTTTAGGCTCTTCAGGCGTTTTACGGTGGTTTTGGGTTTGAAGGCGTTTTTGGGGAGATTTTGGGTTCTTTAAGGCTGTGTTTGGGGGTGCTAAAGGGCGTTTTTGGGTTATTTTAGGGCGTTTTGGGGTGGTTTTTGGTTCAAGGCCATTTTGCAGGTGATTTGGGTCAATTAATGGCATTTTTGGGGTGGTTTTGCATTCAAGGTAATTTTTGGGGTGGATTTGGATTTAAGGCCATTTTTAGGGTGGATTTCGGTTGTTCAAGGTAATTTTTGGTGAGGTTTTGGGTTCTTTTAGGGCGTTTTTGGGGAGATTTTGGGTTGATCAAAAGAATTTTTGGGGTGGTTTTTGTTTCTTCAAGACTATTTTTGGGGTGGTTTTTGGTGTTTCTGGGTACTCCTAGGATATTATTGGGGTGATCTGGGGGATTTTGGGGTAGTTTTTTTTTTTTTTTTTTTTTTTTTTTTTGAAGGGGGGTGGTTTGGGGGATTTTTGGGTGGTTTGGGGTTTTTTTGAGGTGGTTTTGGGGTTTTTTTGGGTCTTCTTGTGGGTTTTTTGGTGGTTTGGGTTTTTTTGAGGTGGTTTTGCATTTTTTTCTTTTTTTTTGTGGTTTTGTGAGAGTTTTTTTGTGGATTTTTGTGCGGTTTTTTTGGGGTGATTTTGGGTTTTTTTGGGGAGGTTTTTAGATTTTTTTGGGGGGTGATCTTGGGGTTTTTTGGGGTGGTTTTTGGGGTTTTTTTGGGGGTGATTTTTGGGGTTTTTTGGGGTGATTTGGGGTTTTTTGGGGTGTTTTTGGGATTATTGGGGTGGTTTTGGATTTTTTGGTGTTTTTTTTGTGTTTTTGTGGGTTTTTTGGGGTGGTTTGGGTGTTTTTTGATGGTTTTGGGGTTTTTGGGTGTTTTTTGGATCTCCTGCCCCTTCCCAGCCCGAATTCTGCCATGACCTGGACGAGGTCGAGCGTCGGGAACTGAAACTTTTCGCCCAACGCCGAAAACGGGAAAATTTGGGGCAGGGGAGCGTCCGGCCCCTCCCCCTGACCAGCGCTGGGGCCGTGTGCCAGCAGGTGGGACACCCCAAAAAAACGGGCACCCCAAAAATGGGGAACTCAAAAGAAAGGGAACCACCAAAAAATGGGCGCCCCAAAAATGGGAACTCCAAAAATGGGAACCCCCATAAAATGGGCACCCCAAAAATGGGGAGCACAAAAATGGGAGCCCAAAAAACAGGGAACCCCAAAAATGGAAACTCCAAAAATGGGAACATCCCAAAAATGGAAACCCCAAAAATGGGTAACTCAAAAAAATGGGAACCCCCAAAAAATGGGCACCCCAAAAATGGGTAACTCAAAAAAATGGGAACCCCCAAAAATGGGAGCCCAAAAACGGGAACCCCAAAACATGGAAACTCCAAAAATGGGAACCCCAAAAATGGGGAGCCCAAAAAAATGGGAACATCAAAAATGGGAACCGTGAAAGAATGGGAACCCAAATAATGGGAACCCCAAAAGAATGGGAACCCTAAAAATGGGAACCTCAAAAAAATAGGAACCCCCCCAAAAAATGGAAATCTTGAAAAAGGGGAGCCCCAAAAACGGGCACCCCAAAAAAGGGAACCCCAAAAAGAGGAACCCAAAAAACAGGAACTCCAAAAATGGGAATCGAAAAAATGGGAACCCCACAAAAATGGGCATCCTCAAAAGTAAAAGGGCAACCCCAAAAAAATTAGCACCCCAAAAAAAATGGAATTCCAGAAAAATAGGAAATTCCCAAAAAATGAGAGCCTCAGAAATGGAAACTCCAAAAATGGGAACTCCAAAAACGGGAAACCCAAAAAAAATGGTAACCCAAAAAATGGGCACCCCACAAAAATGGGCAGCCTCAAAAGTAAAAGGGACACCCCCCAAAAAACGTCACCCTAAAAAAAATGGGAATCCCAGAAAAATGGGCACCCCAAAAAACAGCAACTCCAAAAATTGTGACCCTAAAAATTGGAACCCCAAAAATTGGGAACCTTAAAAATCGCCACCCCCAAAAAAATGGGAATCCCCAGAAAAGGGAACTCCAAAAAAATGGAACCCTAAAAATGGTAACCCTAAAAATTGGAACCCCAAAAAGTGGGAACCTCAAAAAATGGGAACCCCAAGAACAGGCACCCCCAGAAAATGAGAACCCCAGAAATAGGAACCCAAAAATCGGAACCCCAAAAGAGTGGGCACCCCAAAAATGGGAACCTCAAAAAAATAGGAACTCCCACAAAAAAATAGGAACCCCCAAAAAAATGGGAACTCCAAAAAATGGGAGAGGGGAAAGGGAAAATTGAGGGGGTACCCAAAATTAGGAAAGGGAGCCAAAAATTGGGGGTGCCCCCCCAACCCCCTCATTTGTCCCCAGTGTGGGGGTGCAGTGTGGGGGGATGCCCAAAAACAGGAAAGGGGAGCCAAAAACTAGGGTGAAGGACCCCAAAACCGGGGTGGGAGGTTATGAATGGTGAGGTTGAGCCCTCGTATCCCCCCTGGACCCCCCTGTTTTTCCCCAGTGCCAGGGTGTGGTGTGTGTGGGGTTTTCCCAAAAACAGGGAAGAGAACCTAAAATGGGGGGTGAGGGACCCCAAAACTGGTATGGGAGGTTATGAATGGATTGGGATTGAGCCCCCCGTTTTTGGGGTGCCCCCCTGACCCCGCCCCTTTCCCCCAGTGCGGGGGTCCCATCCGGGGCGGCTCCCTGGCCGTGTTCGCAGCGCGGGCGGGGCTGGGGCTGTGCTGGCACCCCCAGTGCTTCCAGTGCCACCAGTGCCACCAGCCGCTCGTGGACCTGCTCTACTTCTGCCCGGGGGGCGCCGGGGGGCTGCGGGGGCGGCTGCTGTGTGGGCGGCACCACGGGGACAGCGTGAGACCGCGCTGCCCCGGCTGCGATGAGGTGAGGGGCAGGGGGAGGGGGGTTATGGGGTGGGAACTGGGGATGGGAGGGGAAATGGGGGGTGTGGGCTGGGTGTGGGAAGGTTATAGGGTGGGAATGGAGGGGTTATGGGATGGAGGTGGGGTGTATGGGGTGCTATGGTTGGTTATGGGGTGTTTGGAGCAGTTATGGAGTGGTTATGGGGTGGATGTGGGGTGCTGAGTGTAGTTATGGGGTGGTTATGGAGCGTTGTGAGTGGTTATGGGGTAGATGTGGAGGAGTTACGGGGTGGTTATAGGGTGCTGACTTTGGTTATGGGGTGCTGAGTTCGGTTATGGGGTGGGTGTGGGGTGGCTATGGGGTGCTGGGTGTGCTTATGGGGTGGGTGTAGGGTGGTTATGGGGTGCTGGGTGTGGCTATGGAGTGGATATGGGGTGGTTATGGGGTGCTATGAATGTTTGTGGGGTGGATGTGGAGCGGTTATGGGGTGCTTCGTGTGGTTATGGGATGCTGGGAGCAGAAGTGGGGTGGTTATGGGGTTCTGTGGATGGTTATGGGGTGGATGTGGAGCGATTATGGGGGGGTTATAGGGTGCTATGGGCAGTTGTGGAGTGGTTATGAGAGGTTGGCAGTAGGAATGGGGTAGGTATGGGGTTGTTATGGGGTGGTTATGGGGTGGGTGTGGGGTGCTCTGTGTGCTTATGGGGTGCTGGGAGCAGTTATGTGGTTCTGGGGCTGGTTATGGCATTCTGTGCTGTTTATGGGGTGGTTATGGCAGCTGTGGGCCTCTGGGGGGTCTTTGTGGGTCTCTGTAGTCACTGAACCCCTCTGCCCCCCCAGCTGATTTTCGGAGGCTCTGGGGGGTCTCTGTAGCTCTGGAGGTCTCTGTGGTTACTCATGCCCCCCCGTACCCCCAGCTGATTTTTGGGGGCTCTGGGGGGGGTCTCTGTGGGCTCTGGGGGGTTCTGGGGGCTCTCTGTGGCTCTGGGGGTCTCTGGTCACTGACCCCCCCATCCCCCCCCAGCTGATTTTCGGGGGGCGCTGGGCCGAGGCCGGGGGGCGCCGCTGGCACCTGCGGCACCTGCGCTGTCTGGAGTGTGAGGGGCCCCTGGAGCCCCAAAACCTGCCCAGAACTGGAGCGGGGCCCCCTCTGTGCCCCCCCTGCCGCACCCGCCGCGCCCACCTGTGCGACACCTGTGGGGACCCCATCGGTGAGCCAGCGGGGGGGGGTTGGGGGATCCTCAGGTGGGGTTCAGGGGATCCCTGAGGGAGTTTGGGGGATTCCTGGGGGGGCTTGGGGGGTACTTGAGGGGGTTCGTGGGGGTTTGGGGGGTGTCTGGGGGGTTTTCGGGATCCTCGAAAACCTTGAGAGAGCTTGGGAGATTCCTGGGGGAGTTTAGTGGGGTTTGGGGTCCTGGGGGGGTTTGGGAGGTACTTGAGGGGATCCTGGAGGGGAGTTTGGGATGTCCCCGGGGAAGAGTTTGGAGGGGTCCTTGTGGGCTTTGGGGGATCCTGGAAAGGGTTTGGGGCATCCCTGGGGATTTAGGGGGCTTGGGTGGTCCTGTGGGAGAGTTTGAGGGGGTCCTTGAGGGGTGTGGGGAATCCTCGGGGGGGTTTGGGGGATCGTCAAGGGAGTTTGTGGGGGTCTCCAGGGGGTTTGGGGCATTCCTGGGGGTTTTGGAGGATCCTCGAGAGGGTTTGGAGGTCCCTGGGGGTTTTGGGGGATCCTCGAGGGGGTTTGGAGAGTCACAGGGGGAGTTTGGGGAATACCCAGAGGGATGTGGGGAGTCCTTGAGGGGGTTTCGGAGAATCCCTGGGGGGGTTTGGGGGATCCTCAGAGCAGTTTGGTGGGTCCCTGGAAGGTTTTGGGGGATCCTCAGAGGAGTTTGAGGGGTCCTCAAGGGGGTTTGGGGGGTCCCTGTGGAGGGTTGAGGGATTCCTGGGGGACTTTGGGGGATCCTTGAGAGGGTTTGGGGTCCCCGAGGGGTCCAAAAGTGATCCCGGCCCCCACTTGGGGTCACTGTCCCCATTGTCCTTCACTGTGCCCACTGCCCCCACTGTCCCTCACTGTCCCCATTGTTCCCAGTGTCCCCAGGGTCCCTCACTGTTCCCAGTGTCCCCATTGTCCCCCACTGTTCCCTCACTGTCCCCATTGTCCCCTCACTGTCCCCATTTTCCCCATGTCCACACTGTCCCTCACTGTCCCCATTGTCCCAGACCTAGAGGCTCCCCACATCACCCAGGGGGCAGCACTGGCACTGCTACTGTCCCCAATGTCCCCTCACTGTTCCCATTGCAACCTGCAGGCTCCCCACATCACCCACGGGGGTTAGCACTGGCACTGTTCCTGTCCCCTCACTGTCCCCATGTCCCCATTCAGACCTGCAGGCTCCCCACGTCACCCACAGGGGGCAGCACTGGCACCCCCTCCCCACCTGTTTCCGCTGTGCGCCCTGTGGGCGCCCCCTGCTGGGCCGCCCCTTCCTGCCCCGGGGGGGGCAAATCTTCTGCTCCCCCCAGTGCGCACAGGGACCCCCCCCCCGCGCCCCCCGCGGCGCCCCCCAGCGGCGCTCCTGGGGAGGGGCACCCCCGGCAGGTGAGGGGGACGGGGAGGGACTGGGAGGGCCTGGGGGGAGCTCTGGGAGGGACTGGGGACAACTGGGATGGAGCAGGGGGGGACTGGGAGGGAATGGGGGGGGGGCACTGGGAGGGAACTGAGAGGACTGGGAGGGGATTGGGAGGGATTGCGGGGGCAGTGGGAGGGACTGGGAAGAGCTGGGAGGCACTGGGGGGGCATTGGGAGGGACGGGAGGGAATGGAAGGAGCTGGGATGATCTTGGGGAGGCACTGGGAGTACGGGGGGTAACTGGGAGCACTGAGGGGACACTGGGAGTAGTGGGTGGGGCACCAGGGGTAACTGGGAGCACTGGGGGTAACTAGGAGCACTGGGAGGGGCACTGGGGGTGCACTGCGGGGGTAACTGGGAGCACTGATGTAATTGGGAGCACTGGTGTAAGCGGCCCCTCCCCCAGGCTCGCAGCCCCGGTTCCGCCGGGCGGGGCCCCATCGCCACTCGATGCCGGAACTGGGCGTCACCCGCCGCCCCTCCCGCTCCATCTCCCCTCCTCCCGCCCCCTGCAGCCCCTCCCCTCCCTGCCCTGTCCCTCCCCCCCCCGAGCCCTGCCCCTCCTCCCCCGGGTTGGGGGTGCGGCAGGGGGGGGGGCCGCCCCCGCTGCCCTTCCTCCTCCTCCTCCTCCTCCTCCTCCTCCTCCTCCTCCTCCTCCTCCTCGTGGGAGGGGCTGTTCCTGGGGGAGCCCATCCCCCTCCCCCCACAGCTCCGCCCCCCCGGGGCCCCCCTGCATCCGGCCCCGCCCCTCCAGCCCCGCCCCCGGCCCCGCTCCCGCTCCCGTGGCTGCCGCCTGGCCTGACCCCTCTTACCTCTGGGTGACCACTGTGTGACCCTCTGTGCGAACCCTCTGGGTGACATCGGTCACCTCTGACCTCTGGGTGACACCTCTGGGTTTGACCCCTGGGTGTGACCTCTGTGACCTATGAATGACCTCTTTGTGATTTCTGTGATATGTGACCTCTCTGTGACCCCTGTGCGACCCCTGTGTGGCCTCTGACCTCTGTGGGTGACCTCTGTGTGATGTCTAAGACCCCTCTTTTTTACCCTTGGGTGACCTCTGGGTGACCCCCTGGGTGACCCTTCTGTGGCCTCTGTGTGACCCCTAGATGACCCAATATGATCTGTGTGACCTCTGGGTGTGACCCCTGGGTGACCCCTGCTCTCTCCTGCTGACTTTGTGCCAAGCTCTGTGGGGCTTCCGACCTCTCTTGGTGGCCTCAACCTCAGGGACCTCCTGTGACCTCCTGCTGACCTTTGACCTCTGGTGCCTTCTTGGTGCTGACCTTTGCCCTCTGGTGCCCTCCTGGTGCCCTTTGCCCTCTGCTCTCCTGTGGGCACTCTGCTGCTGAGCTTTGACCCCCCTCCCGGCCGTGACCTTTGCACTGTGACCCCGTGACGCCTCAGGGACCCCCGGGCTGTGCTCGGTGACCTTTGACCCCCGGACAAAAGCATTAATAAAGGGGCGGCGCCCCCGTTCGGCAATCGGCGTCACTGCAGCCCCGTGCCGCGGGGGAAGGGGCGGGGTGTGAGCACTGCACACCCCCGGAAGCACCGGCACGGCCCCGTTCCGTTCCCGTTTCGTTCCCGTTCCCGCCATTTTCAGACGCGACCCCACAGAAAACCCGCGGCCCCCCCCAACATGGCGGCGCCCATGTGGGCCACGCGCCGGCCGCGTTCCCGCGCGCTGATTGGCTGAGCCCCGCTCCTTCACGTGTGCTGATTGGTCGGTGCGAGATCACGTGATCGGGATGGCTGCTGGCGGGACGCGTGGTTACTGGGGCAACGGGGCGGGCCCAATGGGCAGCGCGGTCACGTGAGCGGCGTGGGGCCGGCGGCGGCTTCCGGGGAACCGGGACTGAACCGGGACCGTTCTGGGGTAACTGGGAACTTACTGGGGCTACTGGGACTGAACTGGGGTTACTGGGAACTTATTGGAGTAACCGGGACTGTACTGGAGTTACTGGGACTGTGCTGTGGTAACTGGGACCGACCCAGGTTAAACAGAACCTTACTGGGGTAACTTGGATCGGCCCAGGGGATCCGGGACCGACCCGGAGTAACTGGGACTGAACAGGGACCTTAATGGGGTAAGTGGGAACTTTCTGGGGTAACTGGGACTGTACTGGGGGAACCAGGACCGAACAGGGACCTTACTGGGACCTACTGGGGTAACTGGGAAGTTGGAGTAACCGGGACCAGGCCGGGGTTACTGGGACTGTATTGGGGTAACTGGGACTGAACTGGGACCGACCCGGGTGAACAGGGACTGTACTGGGGTAACTGGAAACTTAGTGGCGTTTTCCTAGGACCTTAGTGGGGTTACTGGGACTGTACTGGCGTTACTGGAGCTGTACTGGGTTAACCGGGACCGACCCGGGGCAACTGGGACGTTATTGTGTTAACTGGGACCGAACCGGGAGATTATTGGGTTAACTGGGACCGAACCGGGGCAACGGGGACTTTACTGGGGTTACTGGGAACTTATCGGAGTAAGCGGGAGTTTACTGGGGTAACTGAGCCCTTACTGGGGTTACTGGGACTGTACCGGGGTAACTGGGAGCGAATCAGGATCGTACTGGGGTTACTGGGACCAACCCAGGGTAATCAGGACTGAACCAGGGGAGCTTAAACCGTACTGCGGTTACTGGTGTCCCGGGGCTCTGGGAGAGCTCGGGGTGACTGGGAGGGGTCCTAGGGCGGGCGGGGGGACCGGGAGGGGGTGGGGGCAGTGGGCGGGGGTGGTCCCGGTCTGATCCCGGTCTGTTCCCGGTGTGATTTTGGTCTGTTACCGCTGTGATCCCGGTCTGTTCCCAGTGTGATCCCGGTCTGTTCCCGGTGTTATCCCGGTCTGTTCCCAGTGTGTTCCTGGTCTGTTCCCAGTGTGATCCCGGTGTGTTCCCGGTGTGTTCCTGGTCTGTTCCCAGTGTGATCCTGGTCTGTTCCCGGTGTGTTCCCAGTGTGATCCCGGTGTGTTCCCAGTGTGTTCCTGGTCTGTTCCCAGTGTGATCCCGGTGTGTTCCCGGTGTGTTCCCAGTGTGATCCCGGTGTGATCCCGGTCTGTTCCCGGTCTGTTCCCGGTCTGTTCCCAGTGTGATCCCGGTGTGTTCCCGGAATGTTTCCAGTCTGTTAATGGTCTGTTCCTGGTATGATCCTGGTCTGTTCCCAGTGTGATCCCGGTCTGTTCCCGGTCTGTTCCCGGTGTGTTCCCGGTCTGTTCCCGGTGTGTTCCTGGTCTGTTCCCAGTGTGATCCCGGTGTGTTCCCGGTGTGTTCCCGGTGTGATCCCGGTCTGTTCCCGGTGTGTTCCCAGTGTGATCCCGGTGTGTTCCCAGTGTGTTCCCGGTCTGTTCCCAGTGTGATCCCGGTCTGTTCCCGGTCTGTTCCCAGTGTGATCCCGGTCTGTTCCCAGTGTGATTCCGGTCTGTTCCCGGTGTGTTCCCGGTCTGTTCCCAGTGTGATCCCGGTGTGTTCCCGGAATGTTTCCAGTCTGTTCATGGTCTGTTCCCGGTATGATCCTGGTCTGTTCCCGGTGTGGTGCTGGTCTGTTCCAGGTGTGTTTCCGGTGTTATCCTGATGTGATCCTGGTCTGTTTCTGGTGTGTTCCTGGTCTATTCCCAGTGTGATCTCGGTGTGTTCCCGGTGTGATCTTGGTCTGTTCCCGGTCTGTTCCCAGTGTGATCCCGGTGTGATCCTGGTCTGTTCCCGGTGTGTTTCCGGTGTTATCCTGGTGTGATCCCGGTTTGTTCCTGGCCTGTTCCCGGTCTGTTCCCAGTGTGATCCTGGTCTGTTCCCAGTGTGTTTCCGTTGTGTTCCCGGTGTGATCTTGGTCTGTTCCCGGTGTGATCCCAGTGTGATCCCGGTCTGTTCCTGGTGTTATCCCGGTGTGATCCTGGTCTATTCCTGGTGTGTTCCCGGTCTGTTCCCGGTGTGTTCCCAGTGTGTTTCTGTTGTGATCCCTGTCTGTTCCCAATGTGATCTTGGTGTGTTCCCGGTGTGATCTTTGTCTGTTCCCCGTGTGATCCCAGTGTGATCCCGGTCTGTTCCCAGTGTGATCTTGGTCTGTTCCCGGTGTGATCTTGGTCTGTTCCCGATGTGATCCCAGTGTGTTACTGGTCTGTTCCTGCTGTGATCCCGGTGTTATCCTGGTGTGATCCCGGTCTGTTCCCAGTGTGTTTCCATTGTGATCCCAGTCTGTTCCCAGTGTGATCTCGGTGTTTTCCTGGTGTGATCTTGGTCTGTTCTCGGTGTTATCCTGGTGTGATCCCGGTCTGTTCCCAGTGTGATCTTGGTCTGTTCTCGGTGTTATCCTGGTGTGGTCCCGGTCTGTTCCCAGTGTGATCCCGGTGTGTTCCCGTTGTGATCCCAGTGTGATCACAGTGTGACCCCGGCTCTGTCCCCTCCCCAGCCCGGCCATGCCACTGCCTGTCGCTCTCCAGTCCCGTCTGGCCAAGCGGGGGCTGCTCAAGCACGTGGAACCCGGTGAGAATTTGGGGCGGGGCTTGGGGGTGTTTTTTTGGTGTGGCTGGTGAGTGGGGCTTTCAGTGTCGGATAGTAGGTGTGGCTCAGGGCAGTGGGTGTGGCTCCGGGCATGGCTCTAGGTGTGTCAGTGGCTGTGACATTGGATGTGTCACTGGGTGTGGCTCTGGGCAGTGGGTGTGTCAGTGGGCTGTGTCAGGCTGATGCCTCGTCCCCAGAGCCCGAGGAGGAAATCATTGCAGAAGATGGGTCAGTGTGTGTGTTATTGGGCAGTGGGTGTGTCAGTGAGTGTGGCTCTGGGCAGTGGGTGTATCAGTGGATGTGGCTGTCAGTGGGTGTGGCTCTGGGCAGTGGGTGTGTCGGTGGGTGTGGCTCAGGTCAGTTGCTGTGTCAGTATGTCAGTGGGTGTGTCAGTGGGCGGGGTCAGGCTGACGCATCGCCCCTAGAGCCTGAGGAGATCATTGCTGAGGATGGGGCAGTGGTGTGTCAGTGGGTGTGGCTGTCAGTGGGTGTGGCTCTGACGCTCCGCCCCCAGAGCCCGAGGAGGAGATCATTGCTGAGGATTACGACGATGCCCATGTGGATTATGAGGCCTCGCGGCTCGAGGGGCTTATGCCGCCCTGGTACAAAGTGATCGACCCCACCTGGTGAGATCCCTCCCCGCCAAGAGCCCCCCCCGAGACCCCTCCCCTTCACTGAGACCCCTCCCCCACCTCGTGAGACCCGCCCCACCAGCTGTGGGAACCCATCAGTGCTATAGGGGCTGTTGGGTCCCTTGGCCCCTCTGTAGGGTCCATAAGCCCCTCTATGGGGTCTAGAGTTTTTAGGGTCTCTCTGTAGGGTCTGTGGGATCTCTAGGGTCCACTGGCCCCTCTCTTGGGTCTGTGGGGTCCCTGGCCCATCTGTAGGCTCTATGGGGTCTGTAGGAGCCATAGGCCACTCTATGGGATCTGTGGGGTCTATAGGCCCCTCTATGAGGTCTGTAGGGTTTTTAGGGTCTCTCTATAGGGTCTCTGGAGTCTGTGGGGTCTCTAGGCTCCTCTATGGGGTCTATAGGGTCTCTCTGTAAGCTCTATAGGGTCCATAGGGTCCCTAGACTCCTCTAAGGGGTCTGTAGGATCTGTAGGATCCCTCTGTAGAGTCTGTGGGGTCCCTGAGCTCCTCTATGGAGTTTGTAGAGTTTTTAGGGTGTCTCTTTAGGGTGGTATCTTGGGTCTATGGGGTCCCTAGGCCCCCCTGTAGGGTGTATAGGATCTGTAGGATCCCCCCTCCCCACCCCCCCCAGTGGCTTGCCCTACTACTGGAACGTGGAGACCGACCTGGTGTCGTGGCTGTCGCCGAACGACCCCAACTCCGTCATCACCAAACCCGCCAAGAGAGTCAAGGGGAACCCAGGTGAGGCTGTGAGGGGGTGGTCCCCAAAACCCTGAGAGGTGATTTTGGGGTCCCCCTGCCCACCTGAACCCCTTCTTGTCCCCCCAGAGCCCGAGGAGCCCCCGGAGAGGAGCCACGAGAAGGAGGAGCCGCGTGAGCGCCGCAGCCACCGGCGCGAGGAGCTGGCGCCGTACCCCAAGGGCAAGAAAGGTGCATGGGGAGGGGTCCCCCCGATTTTGGGGGGGTTCCCCAGATTTTTGGGGTGCCACAGCCTGAACCCTGAGCTGCTGTGACCCCCCCCGTGTCCCCCTAGGCAGCCGCAAGGACGAGGAGCTGGACCCCATGGACCCCAGCGCCTACTCGGATGCGCCCCGGTACGGCGGGGGAAGAAGGGTGACCCCTGGGTTTTGGGGTGCCCTCCCCGGGTTTTGGGGTGACCCTGGGTTTGGGGTGATCCTCTGAGCTTTGGGGTGATCCCTGAGTTCTGGAGTGACCCCCGGTTTGGGGTGGTTCTGGTGTTTCCCCCCGAGGTTTGGGGTGCCCTCCTGGGTTTCGGGTGGTTTTGGGGTGCCCCCCGGTTCTGGGGTGGTTTTGGGGTGATGCCTCGAGTTCTGTGGTGGTTTTGGGATCCCCCCGGTTTTGGGGTGCCCCCTGTTTTGGGGTGACCCCGGCTGTCCTCGCAGCGGCACCTGGTCCACGGGGCTCCCGAAGCGCAACGAGGCCAAGACGGGCGCGGACACGACGGCGGCTGGGCCTCTGTTCCAGCAGCGGCCGTACCCCAGCCCCGGGGCCGTGCTGCGCGCCAACGCCGAGGCCTCGCGCGGCAAGGACTGAGCGCGGCGGCGCTGACACCCCAAACAGGAACCCCGGAGATGGGAACCCCCAACATGCGACAGACACCCCCAAAAACGAGACACTCCCAAAATGGGACACCTCCAAAAATGGGACAAACACCCCCAAAAACGGGACACCCCCAAATGGCCTCCAGGAATCCCCAAAAATGGAACAGACACCCCCAAAAACGGGACAGACACCCCAAAAATGGGACAGCCCCAAAACAGGACAGATACCCCCAAAAACAGGACAGACACCCCCAAACTGCCTCCAGGACCCCTCATACCCCAGGGATCCCCCCAAACCTCACCCGAAACTTCGCCTCCCCCCACCTTTTGTTGCAATAAAGGGAGCACAGCCCCTGGGCAGTGTGAGAATGAGGGGGTTTATTGGGGGGCACAGGGGTGTGTATGGGGGGGTGGTCCTGGGGAGGGGCTGCAGCACTGGGGGGCCATGGGTTGCACACCCAGGGGGGTCCTGAACATACACAAGGGTTTTTAGACACCCATGGAGTTTTTGGATAGCTATGAAATTTGTTGCAGACCCATCATGGTTCTTGCACACCCACAGGGGTTTTTGGACATCCATGAGGGTCCTTGCACACCCTTGAAGGTCTTTGCACACTCACAGGGTTCTCGCACACCCATGGAGTTTTTGGATACCCATGGAGGTCCTTGCACACCCATCACAGTTCTTGCACAGCCATGGGGGTTCTTGCACACCACGGGGGTTTGTGGACACCCATAAACATTCTTGCACACCCATGGCGTTTTCGGATACCCATGATGGTTATTGCACACCCCAGAAGTTGTAGCACATCTATGAGGGATCTTGCACACTCATGGAGATTTCTGGATACCCGTTGAGATCCTTGTTCCTGCACACCCATGAAGGATCTTGCACACCTATAGGGGTTTTAGGAAATCTAGAGAGTTCTTGCACAACCATGGAGGTTCTTGCACCCCAATGAGAGTTTTTGAACACCCATAGAGATCTTGCACACCCACGAGGGTTTTTGGACACCCTTGAAGGTCTTTGCACACCCACAGATGGTTTTGCACACCCATGATGGTTTTTGAATACCTATGGAGGTTCTTGCACACCTGCAGGGCGGCTTTGTACACCCATGAGGGATCCTGCACACCAATGGGGATTTTTGCACAGCCACAGAGATCCTTGCACACCTATGAGGATTTTTGGAAACCCATGAGGGGTTTTTGCATACCCATGGAGGTTCTTGCACACCCACAGGAGTCCTTACACATCCATGAGGATCATTACACACCCACAGAGATTCTTGCACACCCACAGGGTTCTCTCACACCCCCAAATTTCAGTCCAGCAGACGGAGATGTTGCAGCTCCTCACACATGGCTCCTTCCCCCTCGCTCAGGGGTTCTTGCACACTCGTCCCCTCCGGCTCAGATCCCTGCACACTCGTCTGTGCAGCTCCTCGCACGCTCATGTCCCAAGTGGGTCCTGGCTCACTCGTGTCCCCGCACGCGGCTCCTTCCCATTCCTCACACGGGGCTCCTCGCTCTCTGCTCCCTCTCACCTTCACAGAGGTCCCAGTCCCAGTCCAGGTCCCAGTCCCAGTCTCAATCCCAGTCCCAGTCCAGGTCCCAGTCCAGGTCCCAGTCCAGGTCCCAGTCCCAGTTTCAGGCTCCCCAGTCCCCGTTTCGGGCTCCCCCTCAACCCCCTCCCCCCTCCTTCGCAGGCGGCAGGCCTGTGCGTACGGGGGGGCGATGGGGGGGGCTGGGGGGGGTGTGTATGAGTAGGGCTGGGCGGGGTCCAGCTGTGGGGAGAGAGAGAACAGCATGGAACAGTGCAGCCAAGTATGGACCAGTGCGTTCCAGTATGGACCAATGCATTCCAGCATGGACTACACTACAGCCCAGTGGCCCCCAGTATGGTCCAGTGCCCCCCCAGTACAGCCCAGTGCCCTCCCAGTACAGCCTAGTGCCCCCCAGTACAGCCTAGTGCCCCCCAGTACAGCCCAGTCTATCCCAGCGCCCCCCAGTATATCCCAGTGCTGTCCCACAGCCACAAGCACCAGGCAAGAACTCCCCAGTCCCTCCCAGTCCCCCTCAGTTAATCCCAGTCCTCCCACTCCCTCCCAGCTGGGTTCCAGGGGCTCCCCCAGTCCCCCCCAGTCCATTCCCAATCCCCTCCTAGTCCATTCCCAGTCTCCCCCACTCCCTCCCAGTCTCCCACAATCCCCTCCCAGTCTGTCCCAATTCCCTCCCAGTTCCTCCCAGTCTGTTCCCAGTCCCTCCCACTCCATTCCCAGTCCCTCCCACCATTCCCAGTGGCACCAGCCCCCCCATTTTGCCCAGTTTCCCCAGTACCTGCAGTGGGTAGGTGCGGTCGGGGTCGAAGGCACTCAGGTCGCCACAGGCCACGAACGGAACGATGATACGGGAGGGGCCCGAGAGCTGGGCCAGGGCCAGGCCTGGGGACCCCAAAATCCAAACTGGGACCCCAAAATCCATCAAGGACCCCAAAATCCAAACTGGGACCCCAAAATCCGTCAGGGACCCCCATAATTCCCCCAAATCCCGCCAGATCCCCCAAATCCCTCACCTGCGCCAGGCTCCAGCAGCGCATTGTCCATGGAGGGCACGAATCCCTCGGGGGGGCTGAACCCACGGCACACCACGAACGCCTCTGCCAAAATGGGGGGTCCCCCAAAATCAGGGGGCATGAAACACCCCAAAAGACATCACAATGATTCCCTAGACAACCCAAAATCTCCCCAGGAACCCCTCAAAACATCCCTGGAATGCCCAGAATCCCCCAAACTCAGGGGGTCCCCCAAAGCCCCTAGGGGTCCCGGTTTGGGTCCCGTTTTGGGGAGGGGTACCGATTTGGGAAGAGGTCCCAGTTTGGGGAGGGGTCCCGATTTGGGGAGGGGTCCCGATTTGGGGAGGGGTCCCTGCTTTGGGGAGGGGTCCCAGTTTGGGGAGGGGTCCCGTTTTGCGGAGGGTCCTGGTTTGGGGAGAGATTCCCGTTTTGGGGAGGGGTCCCCCAGAGCCCCCAGGATATTGGGGAGGGGTCTCACCGATGCTGGAGGTGCGGCTGCTGCGCGGTTTGGCGCAGCTCACCTCGGGGAAGAAGAGGCGCAGCTGCGAGTAGAGCAGGGACACGTCCTTGGCCCGGAAAATCTGGGGGGGCACAGGGGGGTCAGAGCCCCCCGTTTGGGGTGGGGGAGGGGCAAAATCTGGGGGGCCACCCCAACCGCACCTGCCTGCTGCAGGTATTGGGGAAACTGGGGGGTACTGGGGGGACTGGGAGGGGATTGGGGGTGACTGGGAGGGGATTGGGGAGGGACTGGAATGGACTGGGAAGTATTAGGAGGAACTGGGAATGGAGTGGAGAGGACTCGGGGGTCATTGAGAGGGACTGGGGCGGACTGGGGGGACTGGGAATGGACTGAGAAGGATAGGGAAGGGATTGGGAATGGGCTGGGAATGGAGTGTGGGGGACTGGGGGGGGACTGGAGGGGGATTGGGAGTGGACTGGGGGGCAGTGGGCTGTACTGGGGTGGGGGGATCCCCTGAGTTTGGGGGAGTCTCACCTTGGCCACAAAGGTGCCGCCTTTCTTCAGGACGTGAGTGGTGATGTTCAGAGCCTGAGGGGGAGAGACCCCAAAAATGGGGACAGACCCCAAAAAATTGAGAGACCCCAAAAAAAGGGGCAGAGACTCCAAAAAATGGGGAAGCTGGTGGACTCTGGGGGGGCTCAGGGATTTTGGGGGGTCTCCAGGAGGTTTTGGGGGATTTGGGGGGTCCCTACGTGGTTTTGGGGGGAATTTGGGGGGTCTCCAGGAGGTTTTGGGGGTTTCAGCCCCACACTTACAGCCAGCAGCAGTTGGGCCTGGATGTACTCGTCCAGGTCGTGCAGCCCCGTTACTGTGGGGGGAATTTGGGGGGTCAGGGGGGTTTTGGGGGGTTGTGGGGGGTTTGGGGGTGTAGCTCCCCCCAGACTCACCGTCGGGGGCCCCATCACACACCACCAGGTCAGCGGGGTGCCCCTCCAACAGGTGCTGGATCTGCTGCACTGTGGAGGCCTGGGGGGAATGGAGAGGGAAATGGGGCTGGGGGCTGGAAATGTGGAAAGGAAATGGGTCGGGTGGCTGGAAATGGGTCTGGGGGAAATGGAAATTTGGTCTTGGGGGCTCAGAGCAGTTTTTGGGGGCTCAGGGCAGTTTTTGGGGTCCCACCTTGGTGATGTCCCCCTGCATCTGCAGCGCTCAGGGCAGTTTTTGGGGGCTCTGGGGGGGTTTTGGGGGACAGTTTTGGGGTCCCAGGGGGTTTTTTTGGGGGGCAGGTTTGTGGAGCAGTTTTGGGGTCCCAGGGCAGTTTTTGGGAGGGCAGTTTTTTGGGGTCCCCAGGGCAGTTTTGGGGGGCTCAGGTCGGATTTGGGGTCCCACCTTGGTGATGTCCCCCTGGATCTGCAGCACCCCCGGCAGCGGCGCCATCGCCTGCAGATCCACGGCCACCACCCGGGGCGGGGAGCCCTCGGACCCCCTGAGGGGATTTAGGGAAGATGGACCCCAAATTAACCAGGGACCCCAAAATACACAGGGACCCCCCCAGTGACCCCCCCAAATTCCCAGTGACCCCCCCCAATGCCTCCCCGTGCCCCCCAGTGCCTCCCTGTGCCCTCCCAGTACCCCCTCAGCGCTCTTCAGTATCTCCCAGTTCCACCCAGTGCCTCCCAGATCCACCCAGCGTCCTCCCAGTATCCCCCAGTTCACCCCAGGTCCCTCCAATGTCCCCACAAACCCCCAGTGGCCCCCTGACCCTCCCTGAGTGCCCCACCACTCCCAGCTGGGATTCCCAGTGCTCCCAGTTTGGATTCCCAGTCCCCGGAGCAGCACCCCCAGCCCGCCCAGTCTGGCTCCCAGTGCTCCCAGTCCCACCTGAGGTGCCGACTCAGCACTTGGCTCCAGCTCCCGGGGGCAGCACAGAGATCCACGGCCCGGGTGACCCCTGGGGTCCCAGTATCACCAGTTAAACCAGTATCACCAGTGACCCCAGACCCCGGGGATCCCAGTTACACTGGCATCACCAGTTCCACCATCCCAATTACACTGATTACACCATCCCAGTTCCACCAATACCACCAGTTACACCACCCCAGTTACACCAGTTATCAGTTAAACCATACCAGTTACAGCAGTTACATCATTCCAGTTACACCAATAACCTCAGACTTCTGGGGCCTCAGTTACACCAGTTATACCAGTGACCCAGACCCCTGGGATCCCATTTACACCACTTATACCAATCAGACACCCCAGCTACACCAGTGCTCCTAGTTACACCATTGACAGCAGACCCCTGGCACCAGTTACACCAGTGATCCCAGTGACCCAGAGCCCTGGCACCACAGTTACACCAGTGCTCCCAGTTACACCAGTGACGGCAGACCCCTGGCACCAGTTACACCAGTCACATCAGCGATTCCAGTGACCCTGGCAGCCCAGTTGCATCAGTTACACTGCTGATCCCAGTCATCCCAGTTACACCAGTGCTCCCAGACTCCTGGGACCCCAGTCACCCCAGTACTCCCATTCCCCCTCGGTTACCCCAGTTCCCCCAGTATGCCCCAGTTCCCCCATTGCCCCCCATTCCCCTCAGTGTTCCTATTCTCCCCATTCCCCAGTTCCCCCATTCCCCCCATTCCCCAGTTCCTCCAGTTTCCCCAGTACCCTCGAACAGCTGGAAGCGCTCCTCCAGCTGCAGCAGTTTGAAGGCACTGCTGGCTTTGCCCCCAGTTCCCCCCAGTTTCCCCAGTACCCTCGAACAGCTGGAAGCGCTCCTCCAGCTGCAGCAGTTTGAAGGCGCTGCGCGCTCTCCAGCCGCCCTCCTTGGCCAGCCTGTAGTAAATGTCGCGCTTGTCCTTGGACGAGCGGCCCATGGCGACCCCGCACGACCCCTACAAACCCCTAAAATCCCATTAATTAAGTTAATTAATTAATTTAGCAACCGCTGTTTTGATATCAAACCCCCGCTGAGCCACCGCGCATGCGCCGCCCCCGCCATTCCCACGCACGCGCAGCCCCGCCCACCGCGGCGTGCGCGCTCCCCCAGCCCCCTCACAGCCTCACCCCCCCCACCTTCCCCAACCCCTCCCCGGCCCCTCCCGCCGCCGCAGTACCGGGACACGGCGAGAAGCACCGGAGAGGAACCGAAGGAAGGACAAAGGAACGGGCGCGGCGGCAGTGGTGAGGGCGGAGCGGCGGCGGCGGCTGAGGCGGCAGCTGAGGCGGGCGCAGCGCGCGTGCGCGAAGCGGGAAGCGTGAGGGGAGGGCGCGCGGGGTGGGGATGGGGGGGGGGTTGTCCTCCATTTGGCACTGCGCATGCGCGGGGCGGAGCGCGGATTTTTGGGGGGTTTCCCGCCTTTTTTCGTGAGGGGAGCGGGGATTTTCCTGCCTCCTTTTCCGTGAGGAGTGGTGGGATTTCTTCCCTTTTCCGTGAGGGGAACGGTGAGATTTCTGCCCCTTTTCCCGTGAGGAGCGGAGGGGTTTCCTCCTTTTTTTCCATGAGGAGACGGGGAATGTCCCGTCCTTTTTCCGTGAGGAGTGAAGGGGTTTCCTCCCCTTTTCCGTGAGGAGATGGGGAATGTCCTGCCCTTTTTCCCTGAGGGGTGGAAGGATTTCCTGCCTTTTTCCATGAGGGCATGAGGAGTTTCCTCCCGTTTTCCGCAAGGGGAGAGGATTTCCCACCTATTCCACAGGCGGGAGCCGTGAGGGGCGGGTTTGGGGCACGCTGTAACCTGCGGGGTTTGGGGTCCCTTATGGCTCTCAGGATCTACAGACATCCCCCGACAGATCCACCAGAAACGCTAATGCAGTAATAAAAACTCTTTATTCCCCAATGTATTGCCCCCAAAGCCTCCCGCGGGCTGGGGGAAAGGATGGGGAACACCCCAAAAATTAACGGAGACACCCCAGAAACTGAGGCGGGCACCCCAAACCCCGTGAGGGGCCAGGGCACCTTTAACCCTGGGGGGGGGGGGAGGGTCTCCCCTGGGGGAAACTGAGACACGGGCAGGTCAAGGCACTTGCGAAGGCGTTTGGGGAAGGGGAACCTCTGAGGGACCCCCAGATCTCCCCCTGTCCCCCCCGGGGGACCCAGCGTCAGGACCCCTCAATAATTTAAGGCTGGGGGTCGCCCTGCGGGGGAGGTTTGGGGAGGTCTCTGCTGGGTTGTGGGGCTGTTCAGGCACCGTCTGGGGACTCTGCAGGGGGACAAAGTGGAGGATTAGTTACATCCCAAACCCTCTGGGGATCCCCAAATCCACGGGTTTCCCCCAGTACCCTCCGCATGGCAGCAACCTCCTCCCAGTGCTCCCAGTTCCACCAGTAGGGCCACCCTCCCTTCCCCAGTTCTCCCAGTTACTCCCACGGGTCATCTCCCCCCACTCCCAGTGCTCCCAGTTCCACCAGTAGGGCCACCCTCCCTTCCCCAGTTCTCCCAGTTACTCCCATGGGTCATCTCCCCCACTCCCAGTTATTCCCCTGGGTCATCTCCCCCCACTCCCAGTGCTCCCAGTACCCTCCCACAGCACAGCCACCCCTTCCCAGTGCTCCCAGTACCCTCCCACAGCGCAGCCACCCCTTCCCAGTGCTCCCGGTACACACCAGTGGGGGCGGCGGTGTGGCCCTGCCGTGTGGGGAGGGTGATGAAGGCATCGTATCCCAGGAGGACCCCAGCCAGGATCCCGAACACCTGGGGGTGGAGGGGGTCAGAGACCCCCAAAGTCCCCCTGGACCCCCAATTCCCCCTGCACCCCATCCAGGAACCCAAACACCTGAGGGGGTCAGAGACCCCCAAACTCCCTCTGGACCCCCAATTACCCCTCACCCCTCCTGCGATGCCAGCGCCGTCCCGATGGCCGACGATGACGATGAGGGAGGTGATGAGGAAGAGCAAAGCCCCGATGAGGCAGCGCATGAAATCCTGGGGGGCACAGTTAGGACCCCTCAGAGACCCCCAAACCCCCAGGGATTGCCCCCAGGGACCCCAACTCTCTGGGGACCCCCAACTCCCAGGGATTCCCCCCAGGGACCCCCAAACCCCCAGGGACACTCCCCCACTCAGCCTCTGCAGGACTTCCCAGCCCCCCCAATGCTCCTCAAAGCCCCTCTAATCCATCCCCAATGTCCCCCAAACCCTGCCAGGGCCCCCCCAGATCCCCTCCCAGCCCCCCAAAGCCCCCTCAAACACCCCCCTGCCTTAAAAACCCCTCTCAGCTTTCTCAAACCTCTGAACCTCTGACCTCATCTGAAGTCACCCGCAGTGAGCTCCAAGTGTAATTAGGGAACACCCAAATCCCCTTGCAGCCCCCCAAATGCCCCTGAGCCCCCCGGAGCTCACGGTCCAGCCCCAGTGCAGCAGCGGCAGGCGGGGCGGCAGGCGGCAGCTCCAGGCCAGCAGCACCAGCGCGGCGAACACCAGCTCCACCGCTGCCAACCCCGCGTAGCCTGAGCGCGATGCCCCGAAGCAGATCAGGGTCAGCAGGCACAGCACCTGCGGGATGTAGGGGGTTCCTTAGGGGCTGGGGCACCCCTATAGGGACCACAGTGTGCCCTATGGACCCGGACTGTGCCACCTGAGACCCCTAAGGGAGTGTAAGGGACAGCTGGCCACTCAGAGACCCCTATGGCGCTGCTTATAGACAGTGTAGGGTCTGTGTGACTATACAGGGGAATGCCTATAGCAATCCTTATAGAGATGCTGAGTGCTATCCTATAGGGCCCTGCAGATTCTGGGCTGTCACCTAAACACTTCTAGAGCAGCTCATTTATTCCACTGGGGGTTGTCTAATTGTCTATAGGTGTCCTATGGTGTCCAATAGATCAGGGCGGGGGGTCACCCATAGATGACTCATAGCACCTCTTGTGGGTCACTGTGGAGTCACCTATAGATGTCCCATAGTGCCACTGTGGGTCACCTATGGACCCTCCCCCCCACCCCGCACAGTGTCCCCTACAGGCCACTGGGACATCTATAGGTGACTCCAAAGTGGCCCACAGAGGCACTATGGGGCACCTATAGATGTCCTACAGTGCACCTCTGGAGTCATCTCTAGATGTTCCATTGCGCCCCCAATAGGTCACTGTGGAGTCACCTATAGACCCGTCCTCCCCATAGCGCACCCTGAAGACCATTATGGGGTCACCTATAGAATTCCACCCCCGTAGTGTCCCTTATGGGCCATTGGGTAATCTCTAGGTGCCCCATAGCGCCCCAATAGGCCATTGTGGGTCATGTGTAAACCCCCCTAGTGCCCCCGATAGGTTACTGTGGAGTCACCTATATGTGTCCTATAGTGCCTCCCAATAGGTTGGGTCAGGGTTGCCTATAGGTGTCCCGTAGTGCCTCCTATAGGCCACTGTGGGTCACCTACAGACTCTCCTGTAGCGCTCCCTGTAGGGCAGTGTGGGGTTACCTATAGATGTCTCATAGCGCCCCCTGTGGGATCACCTATAGACCCCCATAGCACCCCCTATAGGCCATAGGACCCCATATAGAGACTAAGAGCGCCCCCTGTGGGCTCGCACAGAGCGCTGGCCCCGGCCCCTCCCCGCATGGGCAGTGGGACAAGGCGCCGCTGTGGGAGCGCCGGGGCGGGGCCGTCTCCCGGCAACGGTCGCCATGGCAACGGCACAACAGCGCCCCCCCCCCCCTCCGGCTTACCAGGGGCGATGGCGTGGGTGGGGCCCGCGGGCCGGGGGCTCTTAAAGGGGCAACGGCGCTGCGGAGTTTGCAAGGGCAGCGCCTTAAAGGGACCGCTCCCGCCGAGTCGCGGCCAGCGCCGCCCGGCTGGCGCAATAACGGCTGGCACGGCGGCCCAGGCACCGCCCAAACCTCCCCCTCTCTCCCGGGAAAGGACCCAGACATCCGGGCTCCCTTCCCCCTCTGCACCGGGGCCCCCGGCCCCGCCTTTGTCACCTTCCCTGCCCCGCCCCACCCCCCGTGTACAAGGGCGTTGCCCCTCCACAGGCCCGCGGGACCGGGGGCGCGGGTGTGTGCGGTGTCCCGGGGCAGGGGGACACCCCGCACACCTGGGTCCCGCCACGTGTCACCGGGCAGCCCGAGCACCCCGAAAGGCGGGCATCTCCCCGCCCGCTGCCCCCCAAAATGGAGACCCAGGTGTCGCGGTAGCCCCGATGCCTTTCAAAGTAGAGAATTTTACTAACGCCCAAAATTGGGATCCCAGCATCCCGCTACTCCTCCCCTCCACAAAATAGGGGACCTACGTGTCCAGGTGCCCGCGCAGACCCCCCCTCCCAAAATGGGGATCCAGGTATCCTGCTGCCCTCTCCCCAAATTGGTGATTGTAGACATTCAGCCCAGGCACTCAGGCATCCTCCTGCCCCCGGAATGAGCACCCCGGCGTGCTCCACCCTACCCCCCAAAAACCGGGCATGGATCATCCTGCCCCTCCGAGCACGGACCGGGACATCCCACCCCTCCCCCGCCCCAAGCCGGACCCAGGCATGCCCCGCTGCCCCCACCCGGGGGTCCCCCAGCCCCCCCCCGCGGTGCCCTCGTGTCTCACGATCTCGCCGATGAGCACCAGCCCCTTGCGGGTGCGGCTGAAGGCCAGGCAGGTGCCGGGGCAGTTCTGGGCCCCGCCGGACTCCATGGCGGCACCGGGCGGCACCGAGCGGGCGGTGGCGGCGGGACGGGCAGCGGGGGTGGTGGGGGGGGCGCGGGGAGCTGGCACGGCGCGGGGCGGGGCCTGGCAGCGCGCGCCGGAGCGCCATTGGCTGGGGGCCGCTGGGGACGGGGTGTGGCGGCGGGGGAAACCCCTATTAGGGATGGGCACGGAGGGAGACCCGGGGGCGCGGCCTCGGCCGGCGCGCCGTCACGTGACCGGGCGGGGGGAAACTCCGGCCTGGGGTCCCGGGGTGGCGGGGCTTGGAGAGGGGAACCCCCTGTGCTGATTGGGTCGGGGTCCTGGGGGAGGAGCTGAGAGTGGGCGGGGCTTGGTGAGGGGAATCCCCTGTGATGATTGGGTCGGGGGTCTCGGGAGGAGGAGCTAAAGGAGGGCGGGGCTTGGCGCGGGGGGATCCCCTGGAGGTGGCGGGAGGGGCAACCCCGAGGGGCGGGGCTTAGAGGGGGCAGGGCTGGGGGGGGTCCTGGAATTGAGGGGAACACTGGGGGTCCCTAAGGGGTTTTGGGGAGCCCTGGAAGAGCCTCTGGGTGTCCCTAGGCGGTTGAGAGGATGTGGAGAGAGCCTGGGGCTCCTAGGTTGTGGGTGTTGGGGGGCCCCAGGACGTTTTGGGGGTCCCAGGACGGTTTTGGGGTCCCCAGGACGGTTTTGGGGTCCCCAGGATGGTTTGGGGACCCAGTGCGGTTTTGGGGTCCCCGAGGCGGTTCTTTCCCCGGAGCCTCTCTCGGTTTTGGGGTGACTCAGCCGGATGCGGCAGCGCCCTGCCCGCCGCTGCTGGGAACGGCAGGAACGGGGCAGAACCCGCGCTGGAAATGACTCAGGGAGGCGCCGGGGGGGGTCTCCGCCTTTATTGAACACCCCAAAAATGGGGAGGGGGACAGCACCTCCGTGCGACCCCCAGAACGCGGGGAATGGGGGGGTGGGCATTGCATAGCTCGAAGGGCACCCCCGCCAAAACGGGGGGCACCAAACCGGGGTGGGGTTCCCCCAGAGCATCAGAACTTCGGGTGCTGGGGGGGGGCGCCTCGCTGTGACGTCACCGTCCGTCGGCAGGGCTCGGGGGATTCGGGGGGGCTCAGGGGTGCAGCCCCCCCACCAGGCAGAAGCAGGGCTCCCCCCGCGGGGAGCTGCCTACGCACAGCCGTAGAACCCCCCGCGCCAGCGGGCTCGGGGGGGACCCTGCGGGAACAGAACGGGGGGGGTCACTGGGGAACGGGGATGGGGACACACCCCCCCCTCCCCACAGCCAGGTAGGGAGGGGGCTTGGGGCGTCCTGGGCTGTACCACTCTTCTGGTGGGGGGGCACTGGGGTGTCCTGCTGAATTTGGAGGTGCCCTGGGCTGTACCACGTGATCTGGGAGGACACTGGGGTGTCTTACTCGATTTGGGGGAGTAATGGGTTGTACCGCCTGACTTGAGGGGGCACTAGGATATACTGGTGTGTTTTGGGGGGACTCTGGGCTGTACCACTCTTCTGGTGCGGGGGGACACTTAATTTGGGGTGTAATGGACTGTGCCACCTGATTCGGGGACACTGACATGTCTTACTGAATTTGGGGGGGCAATGGGCTGTACCACTTGATTTGAGGGGGGCACTGGGATATACCACTGTCTTTTGGGGGCTAATGGACTACACCAGTGTCTTTGTGGGGAAGCACTGGGATATATCGTTGTGTTCTGGGGGGAGTCTTGGGCTGTACCACCTGATTTGGGGGGGGGACTGGGTTGTCTTACTGAACTGGGGGGCAGTGGGCTGTACCATTTGATTTGGGAGGGGCACTGAGCTATACCGGTGTGTTTTGGGGGGCCCCTGGGGTGTCTTATTCAATTTGGGGGGGTAATGGGTCATACCGCCTGACTTGGGGGGGCACTGTGCTATACCGGTGTGTTTTCGGGGGACCCTGGACTCCACCACTTGATTTGAGGGCGGGGGGGGGGGGGGGGGCGCTGTGTTATACCGGTGTGTTTTGGGGGGGCCCTGGGCTGTACCATGGCGCTGCCAGGGGAGTGATTTGCACAGCTGTGTTTTTGGGGATCCCTGAATGCCGCGATGACTCGGGGGGTTTGGGGGTGTCCCTTGGGGCCATTCCCACCCTGCCCTCCCTGGTAGGGAGGTCCCGCGGGTTTGGGGGTGCAGGGAGGGGGTCCCGCGGGGATTGGGAGTGTGAGGGGGGGTCCCGCGGGGTTTGGGGGTGCAGGGCGGTGTCCCGCGGGGTTTGGGGGTGCGGGGGTTGTCCCACGGTGTTTGGGGGTGCAGGGGGGGGTCTCACCGTGGGGGCGGCGCAGCAGCAGGCGCAGGCGGCTGCCCCCCCCCCCCCGGATCCGGGCCAGTGCCTGCGCGTGGCTCATGCCGGCCGTGGGGGCGCCGTTGATGGCCAGCAGCTCGTCACTGACCTGATCCCCACGGGGGGGATCCCAAAATTACTGACCCCCCCAGAGACCCCCGAAAACCACCCCAGCCACACCCAGCATCCCCCAGAGACCCCCCCCACAACCACCCCAGCCACACCCATCATCTCCCAGAGACCCCCCAAAACCACCCCAGTCACACCCAGAGACCCCCCAAAAGCACTCCGGTCACACCCAGAGACCCCCCAAAACTACTCCAGCTACAGCCAGCACCCCCCAGTTCCACCAGTTCCTGACAGAATCCCCCCAAGACCCCACCAACCCCTGGCCCCATAGAGCCCCCCCCAGAGCGCCCCCCCCCCCCGTACCTGGATGCAGCCGCAGCGCTGGGCGGGGCCCCCCTCGCGCAGCCCCCGCACGAAAACCCCAGCGGGGCCCCCCCGCAGGCTGAACCCGAACCCGCCCGGGCCCCGCGGCAGCTCCACGGCGAACGGTGCCGGCTCCTGCCCAGTATAGACCAGTATAAACCAGTGTAAGCCAGTTACACACACCAGTCACACACCCGTACCACCAGGGAACCACCGGGGTCCCACAGCAGCTCCATGGCGAACGGTGCCGGCTCCTGCCCAGTATAGACCAGTATAAACCAGTGTAAGCCAGTTACACACACCAGTCACACACCCATACCACCAGTAAACCACCGGGGTCCCACAGCAGCTCCATGGCGAACGGTGCCGGCTCCTGCCCAGTATAGACCAGTACAAACCAGTGTAAACCAGTTACACACACCAGTCACACACCCGTACCACCAGTAAACCGCTGGGGCCCCACGGCAGCTCCATGGCAAACGGCGCTGGCTCCTGCCCAGTATAGACCAGTACAAACCAGTATAGACCAGTACAAACCAGTGTAAACCAGTACCACCAGTAACCTGCCCAGGCCCCGCAGCAGCTCCATGGCGAACAGCGCCGGCTCCTGCCCAGTATAGACCAGTTACACACCAGTATCACCAGTAACCCGACCAGGCCCCGCGGCAGCTCCACAGCGAACAGCGCCGGCTCCTGCCCAGTATAGACCAGTACAAACCAGTGTAAACCAGTTACACACCAGTCACGCACCAGTACCACCAGTAACCTGCCGGGGCCCCACGGCAGCTCCACGGCAAACGGTGCCAGCTTCTGCCCAGTATAAACCAGTGTAAACCAGTACAAACCAGTATAAACCATATACACACCAGTCACACACCACTGTCACCAGTAACCTGCCCGGGCCCCGCAGCAGCTCCATGGCGAACAGCGCCGGCTCCTGCCCAGTATAGACCAGTGTAAACCAGTATAGACCAGTTACACACCAGTACCACCAGTCACCCCCAGGGCCCCACGGCAGTTCTACGGTGAACAAGGCTGGCTCCTGGCCAGTGCAAACCAGTTACAAACCAGTATACATTAGTATATACCAGTGCAAGCCAGAATATACCAGGGTGAACAAATTTACTAGTATATACCAGCAAAAACCAATTACAAACCAATATATACCAATGTAAACCAGTATATACTAATAGATACCAATGTAAACCAGTATATACCAGTATGGACCAGTTACACACCAGTATCACCAGTCACCCCCTGGCCCATCAGCAGCTCTACGGCAAACGGGGCTGGCTCCTGGGACTGTGCAAACCAGTATAGAGTAGTTACGCACCAGTATAGACCAGTATATACCAGTTACTAACCATTATGCACCAGTATAAACCAGTGTAAACCAGTTACAAGCCAGTATAGACCAGTGCAAACCAGTTACAAACCAGTATAGACCAGTGTAAACCAGTTACACACACCAGTATATCCTCGTATACACCAGTGTACACCAGTTACACACCACTATACACCAATACCACACCAGTAAATCCCCCAGGGCCACAAGGCAGCTGCATCCCAGCCCTCCCCATTCCCTGCCAGTGCTCCCAGTCCCTCCCAGTTCCATCCCAGTTCTCCCAGTCCGTACCTGTGGCCAGCCCAGTCCGTAGCCCTGCCCGGTCCCGGCGCTGCTGGGGCTGCCCAGCTCCTCACCTGGGAGAGAGAGAGGGGGCTCAGTGCTACCGTAACAACCAGTAACAACCGGTAACACAGAGTGCTCTCAGTAAAAATCTGCTCCCAGTAACACCCAGTAAAAACCAGTAACACCCAGTACTCCCAGTAACACCCAGTACCACCGAGGGGCCGCCCAGTGCCCCTCAGTGCCCTCCCGGTGCTCCCAGTGCCCCCAGTACCCTCCCAGTGCCCCCAGTACCGGTGGGCAGAAGGTCCCGCGGTTCCGGCCCCACGAAGCTGGTCGCGGCCAGGGGCTCAGGGGGGGCCCCGGGGCCTGCGGGGTGGGGACAGGGGGGGACACTGCACCAGTGCTCCCAGTAACCTCCCAGCGTTCCCAGTGCCCTCTCAGTGCTCCCAGTAACATCCCAGTGCTCTCCCAGTGCCCTCCCAGTCCCTCCCAGTGCCCCCAGTCCTTCTCCCAGTCCCTCACAATGCTCCCAGTGCCCTCCCAGTGCTCACAATTCCCATCCCAGTTCCCTTCCCAGTGCATCCCAGTGTTCCCACTCTACCTCCCAGTCCTTCCCAGTATGCCCCAGTCTCTCCCAGTCCCTTAAATCGCCCTCACAGTGCCCGGAATCCCCGTTCCAGTCCCTCCCAGTGGCCCCAGTCCCTCTCCCAGTCCCTCTCTCAGTGCCCCCAGTCTTTCCCCCGGTGCCCCCAGTACTCTTCCATTCCCTCTCCCACCCAGTCCCTCCTAGTCCCTTCCAGCCCCTCTCCCAGTCCCCCCCAGCCTCTCCCCCAGTCCCCCCAGTCCCTCCCAGCCCCTTTCTCAGGGTCCCCCAGTCCCCCCCAGGGCTCCCAGTTTGCCCACCGAGGCTCCGCAGCAGCAGCAGCAGGTCTCCATCGCGGGTTGGGATGCGGGGGGGCCGCGGGGTGGGGGGCGGGGCCGGGAGGCGGCTGTAGCGGAGCACGCAGGAGCCCCCCACCACCACCACCACACTGACTGCGAGGATCACTGGGGTTACTGGGGAGCCCCCCAAAACTGGGGAACCCCCCCCCCCACCACCACTCTGACTGCGGGGATCACTGGGGTTACTGGGGAGCCCCCCAAAACTGGGGAAACCCCCCCCCCACCACCACTCTGACTGCGGGGATCACTGGGGTTACTGGGGAGCCCCCCAAAACTGGGGAACCCCCCACCACCACCACCACCACACTGACTACGGGGATCACTGGGGTTACTGGGGAGCCCCCCAAAACTGGGGAGGATACCCCAAAAACCACAACCAGGCTGGCTGCAGGGTGGGAACACGGGTTAGGGATCCCCAAAACTGGGTGAGCCGCCCACCACCACCACATTCATAGGGGAGGGCACCCCAAATTAGGGACACCCCAAAAACTGGGGAACCCCCCACCACCACCACACTGACTGCGGGGGGGGCACGGGTTAGGGACACCCCGAACTGGGGGGGACACCCCAAAACTGGGGGAGACCCCCACGACCACCACCATACTCACTGGGGGCAGGGGAGGGGGGAGGGGGGGAACGACACCCCAAATTAGGGACACCCCAAAAACCACCACCACACTCACTGGGGGGACAGGGGTTAGGGACACCCCAAACTGGGCAAGACACCAAAACTTGGGGAGCCCCCAAGGGGACACGGGGACTCCCCTAAAGACATGACACCCCCACAACGGTCAGGAACTCCCCAGAATTCGGGGACCCCCCCAGGGGAGGGGGAACACCCCAGGCAGAGACCCCTAAAAGCGTCTGACCCCCCCAAAATGTCCCCCCAAATGTTTCTGTCCCACCCCCAACATCCCGCCCCTCCTCCGCTCACCGCTGGGCCCAGGCGGCGCCTCCGGGGGCGGCATCGGGGCAGGGCCCCCCCCGGGGGAGGGGACAGCGCCTGCGGACACGGGGACAGAGCAGGGATAAACCAGTGACACCAGGGACAGACCAGTGATACCGGTAACAGACCAGTAACAAACCAGTAACAGACCCGTAACAAACCGGTAACCAACTAGTGACACCAGGGACACCAGGGACAGAGTGGTGACCCCAGGGACACCAGGGACAGAGCAGTGACACCAGGGACACCAGAGACACCAGGGACACCAGGGACACCAGGGACAGAGCAGTGACACCAGGGACAGAGCGGTGACACTAGGGACACCAGGGACACCAGGGACAGAGCGGTGACACCAGGGACACCAGAGACACCAGTGACACCAGGGACAGAGTGGTGACCCCAGGGACACCAGGGACAGAGTGGTGACACCAGGGACACCAGGGACAGAGCGGTGACACCAGTGACACCAGGGACACCAGGGACAGAGCGGTGACACCAGGCACAGAGCAGGGACACCAGGGACAGACCAGTGACACCAGGGACAGACCAGTGATACTGGTAACAGACCAGTAACAAACCAGTAACCGACCCGTAACAAACCTGTAACCAACTAGTGACACCAGGGACACCAGTGACACCAGGAACAGAGCAGTGACACCAGGGACACCAGGGACACCAGGGACACCAGTGACAGACCAGTGATACTGGTAACAGACTAGTAATAAACCAGTAACAGACCCGTAACAAACCTGTAACCAACTAGTGACACCAGGGACACCAGGGACAGAGCAGAGACACCAGGGACAGACCAGAGACACCAGAGACACCAGTAACAAACCAGTAACAGATGAGTGACAAACCAGTAACAAATCAGTGACAAACCAGGAACAAACCAGTGCTCCCAGTAACCAACCAGTGAACAACCAGGGACCAACCAGTAACTTCCCAGTTCTCCCAGTAACCTTCCAGTGCTGTTTTTATCTCACCCAGTTCCCTCCTATTGCCCCCTCTCAGCTTCTCCAGCCCACTCCCAGTTTGCCCCCACCATCCCAGTGCTCCCAGTAACCTCCCAGTGCTCCCAGTAACCCCTCCGGGCTCACCATATCCTCTCCCAGTGCCCCCCCAAGCCCCCCCAGTATCCTCCAGCCCCCTCCCAGTCCAGCCCACACCATCCCAGGTCCCCCCCAGAGCTCCCAGTGCCCCTCTCAGTGCCCCAGTATCTATCTAGTCTCCCCCAGTACTCCCAGTATGCCCCCCAGTGCTCCCAGGACCCTCCCAGTTACTCCTAGTATGCCCCCCAATGCTCCCAGGACCCTCCCAGTGACTCCCAGTACTCCCAGTATCCCCACAATGCTCCCAGTACCCTTCTAGTCACTCCCAGTACTCCCAGTATTCCCCCCAATAATGCAGGTATTCTTCCAGTTTCTCCCCAGTGCTCCCAGTATCACCTCCAGTGCTCCCAGTATGTTCCCAGTATCCCCCCACCAGTCCCAGCATCCTCCCAGTATCTCCCCTGAGCTCCCAGCATCCTCCTGATGCTCCCAGTATGGCCCCAGTGCCCCCAGAGCCCTCCCAGTACCGCCCGGTTCCTCCCCCAGTGCTCCCAGTGCCCCCAGCCCCGCCCCCTCCCCTCGGTACCGCCGCGGGGTCGCCACGGCAACGCGCGCGAGGCCGGCGGGCGCGAGCGGCGGCGGGACGGGCTGAGTGACAGGTGGATCGGTCAATCAGCGGCCGCGGAGTGGGCGGGACAAAGCGCGGCGGCAGCGCCGATAGGCAAGAGCACCGCCAATCAGCGGCCGCAAAGCCGGCGCAGCAAAGGCTGCTGGGAGTTGTAGTCCGGCCCAACAAGCCGTCTCTCCCACAGGGCCCCGCGGCGGAAGATGGCGGCAGGCGATAGCGCGGCGGCGGCTGAGGGCAGCGCGGGGCCGGGGCCGGTGTCGTTCGCCTTCAGCCGCAGAGCGGAGCGGCGGCGGCCGCTGCCCGCGGGGCCCTGCGCGGAGCCCGGCGCCAGCGGCGACGCCGACAGCGACACCGACTTCCTGACGGCGGTGGAGGACCGGGAGCTGCTCAGGTGGGCGCGGAGGGGGCGCGGCCCTCAGGGCTCGTTTGGGGCGGGGCGCGGTTCTGCTTCCGGTCTGTCCATCAAAAACTGCAGGGGCTGGGCACGTGCGCGGCAACAGCGGTCCCGGGGGCGGGGCTTGAGGGTGTTCCTGATATGGGGGCGGGGCATCGAGCAGGGCTCAGTGTGCGGCTGCCTCGGGGGCGTGGCTTGGAGGGGCGTGGCTTCTGCCCGCTGTTTTAAAGGCATGGTCTGCCTGTGGGCGTGGCTTAAGGGGGCGTGGTCTACCTATGTTTTCAAAACGCGCTGTCTGGGGGATGTGGTCTCTCTGGGCGTGGTTTCCGACCGTGTTTATAAAGCCGTGGTCTGTCTGTGGGCGTGGCTTGGTTTTTAAAAAGCGCGGTCTGTCTGTGGGCGTGGCTTGGGGGCGTGCTCTACCTTTGTTTTAAATAAGGCGCGGTCTGTGTGTGGGCGTGGCTAATACGCTGACCCCGCCCCTAGTACGCGGCCGGCCCCGCCCCCCAAGAAGGAGCTGGTGATCCCGCTGATCCCCGCGCACCGCTGGAGGAACCCTGAGCCGCCCCGCGCCGGCAGCGGCCCCGCCCCCAGCGCAGACCCCGCCCCCAGCGCAGACCCCTCCCCCAACGCAGACCCCGCCCCCGGTGCGGACCCCTCCTCGGTGGAGGCGCAGGCGGTGCAGGAGCTGCTGCAGGGTGAGTTTGGGGGTCCCGGCGGGGCTGAGCCCCCCCGAGCCCCCCTGACTGCCGCCTCCCAAGCCCCCCTGACTGCCAGAGCCCCCCACGACTGCCACCCCCCTCTCCCCCAGAGGCGCGGCAGAGCCGGGAGCAGCCCGAGGGCGAGCAGGGAGCGCCCATGGCCATCGCCTTGCAGCTGCCTGAGAGAGACGTGGCCACGGGGGCACAGCCGGTGAGGGACTCCAAAATATCCCCCGGGACCCCAAACATCCCCCGGGACCCCAAAATATCCTCCAGGACCCGAAATATTCTCCAGGATCCCAAACATCCCCTGGGACCCCCAAACATTTCCTGGAACCCCCAGAGTGACCTCGGGACCCCAAGAGTGCCCCCTGAGTGCCCTCCTTTGCCCCTAAATGCCCCAAGAGTGCACTGCCATTGCCCCCCAGTTCCCCCCCGTGTCCCCCATCCCCAAACTCCCCGTGGCCCCAATTTCAACCCCCCCATGCCCCCATCCCCACTGCCCCTCAGTTTCCCCCAGTGCCCCCCATTCCCCCCCAGTGCCCCCCTACACCCCCCATTGCCCCCCATTGCCTCCATCCCTAATCCCCCCGTGCCCCCCACACCCCCCGTTGACCCCCATTGCCCCCATCCCCGAACCCCCCATTCCCCCAGACACCCCAGGACTACGAGGCCGTGCCCGTGGGGCAGTTCGGGCTGGCCATGCTGCGGGGGATGGGCTGGAGCCAGGGCCAGGGCATCGGCCGCACCTTCCCCAGGTGAGTGACCTTGAAACACAGGGGCACCCCTAAACACCCCTGAGCACCCTGAAACACACCCTGAGCACCCCAAACACCCCTGAGTACCACGAAAGATGGGCACCCTGAAATATGGGGGGATCTGGAACACGGGGGGACACCCCTGAGCCCCTGAAACACAGGCACCCTGAAACAGGGGGGGCACCCCGAAACACTCTCTGAGCACCCCGAAACAGGGGGCACCCTGAAACACGGGCCCCTGAACCCCCAAAACTGAGGGGACACCCTTGAGCCCCCCAAAATCAGGAATGAATGAGGGGGACACCCCTGAACCCCCCAAAACACGGGGGCACCCCTGAACACCCCTGCGTCCCCCCAAAATCAGGAATGAATGACGGGGATACCCCTGAAGCCCCTGAAACACAGGGGGACACCCCTCAGCCCCCCAAAAACAGGGGCATGGCTGAAGCCAGGATGGGGGAGGGACCCCAAACCTTTGGGGGGCACCTGGGAACCACTCAGAGCCCCCCAAAAAACTGAGGGGGAACCCTGAACATCCCAACCTTGGGAGAGACAAGATTCACTGGGAAGTTTTGGGATGCCATGGTCACCTGACCCTACCAGGGTGGATTTTGGGGTTCCCTTCGCCCCAAGGGTGGATTTTGGGGACCCCTGATCCCTGTTCCCCCCAGGGTGGATTTTCGGGTGCCCTTCCCCCTCAGGGTGGATTTTGGGGACCCCTGACCCCCTAAGGCTGGTTTTGGGGATCCCTGACCCTGTTTCCTCCCCAGGGTGGATTTCTGGGACCACTCACCTCGTTTGCCCCAAGGATGGATTTTGGGGATCCCTCATTCCCATTTTCCCCCCAGGGTGTATATTTGGGGTGCCCTGACTCCCCCAGGGTGTATTTTTGGGGGCTGGGTGTATTTTGGACTTGCAGGTGTATTGTGGGGTGCTGGGTGTATTTTGGGGTGCCCTGACCCCCCCTTTCCCGCCCCAGAGTGTATTTTGGGGTGCTGGGTATATTTTGGGGTGCCCTGACCCCCTGTTCTCTCCCCCAGGGTGGTGCCCCCACTGGAGCAGAGGCCCCGCCCCCGGGGTTTGGGGCTGGGGGCTGAGGCTGTCCCCCCTGGCACCCCCCGAGCGGGGGAGGGACAGGGGGACCCTCCCCAGGGCCCGGGGCTGGGAGAGAGCGTCAGCATCCAGAGCGGCCCCCACCGGGGGGTGACAGGACAGGTGAGACCAGTACGGACTAGTACGGACTGGTGTAGAGCAATACAGACCGGTATAGACCAGTACGGACTGGTGTAGAGCAATATAGATCAGTATAGACCAGTATGGACTGGTACGGACCAGTATACAGCAGTATAGACCAGTATATACCAGTATGTGCCAGTATAGATTAGAGAGCATTGGAAGCAGCCCCCACCGAGGGGTCACGGGAAAGGTGAGACTAGTATGGATCAGTATGGACTGGTATGGACTGGTATAGACCAGTATGGGACAGTATGAGCCAGTGCAGACCAGTATGGACTGATACAGACCGGTACGGGCCAGTACAGACCAGTATGGGCTAGTATGGCCCAGTACAGACTAGTATGGGCCAGTGTAGACCAATATGGACTAGTACTAGTACGGGCCAATACAAACCAACACAGACCAGTATAAACCAGTACTGACCAACACAGACCAGTACAGAGCAGTACAGCTCTGCAGGGGCACTGGGGATGCTGACACCCCCAGTTCTCCCAGTATGGCACTGGGGAGCACTGTGGAGAACTGGGATGGGCAATGGGAGGATGCTGGGTGGGTACTGAGAGGGTAACTGGGAGGCACTGGGGTTACTGGCAGGTAGCTAGGAGGCTAATGGGTTACTGGGAGGGTAATGGGTTATTGGGAGGTAACTGGGAGTGTAACTGAGGTTACTGGGAGGCTAACTGGGGTTACGGGGGGTGACTGGGAGGATAACTGGGAGGTGAATGGGAAGTAGCTGGGAGGGAAACTGTGGTAACTGGAGGGTAACTGTGGTTCCTGATCCCTAACTGGCCCCTAACTGGTCTGTGCTGGTCGTACTGGTCTCTAACTGGTCCGTACTCGTTTGTACTGGTGCAGGTGGAGGCGCTGGAGCCCGAGCTGGGCCGGGCGCTGGTGCGGCTGGCGCTGGGGGGGCAGGTGGTGACGGTGCCGCTGCATGGGCTGCGCGCGCTGAGCAGTGAGTGTACACCAGTATGGACCACTGACCCCCGAAACCCCACCCAGTACCCCCCACAGCCTGCCCAGCAACCCCCAGTGAGCATCCCAGTATGGACCAGTGATCCCCAAAACCCCCCTAGTAACCCCCAGTGAGTGTCCAGTTTAGACCAGTACATCCCAGTTACATCTCCCCTCTAAATCCCAGCACTCTCCAGACTGGTTTGTGCCCAGTTTGCACTGGGGAGTCCCCCAGTAACCCCCAGTGCCTCCCAGTAACCTTCCAGTGTCTCCCAGTGCCTCCCAGTTCCTGTCCCAGTGTCTCCCAGTCCCTCCCCAGTCCCTCCCAGTTCCCCACCATCCTCTCTCTGTCCCCCCCCCCAGTTCCTGTCCCAGTCCCCCGCAGTGTCCCCAGTCCCTCCTGGTTCCCCCCAGTATCTCTCAGTCCCTCCCAGTCCTTCCCAATTACCCCAGTCCCTCCCAGTTCCCCCAGTATTTCCCAGTTCCCGCAGGTGCCCCGGGCCGCCCCCCCCAGCAGGAGGAGGGGGTGCAGGGTGAAGCCCCCCCGCGGGGGGGGGGAGCAAGAGGAGGGAGCGACCCGAGAGCCCCAGGTGAGGGGGGTTACAGGGGTTACTGGGAGGTAATTGGGGTTACTGGGAGGGTAACTGGGGTTAATGGGAGGTAACTGGGGTAACTGGTGTTACTGGGAGGGTAACTGGGGTCTCTGGTGTCTCTGCCCCCCCATTCCCCGCCCCCCTGTCCCCAGCCGTGTGAAGCAGGCTCGCTGCGCCCCCCACTGGCTGCGGAGGGATCTGCGCGTGCGCTGCGTGGACAGAGCATTCCTGGGGGGGGGGGGCTTCTACAACTGCAAGGTGGGCACCCCAAAATAACCCCGGGGGCACCCCGAAATAACCCCAAAATAACCACTGAGGGACACCCCAAAACTATGCAAAATAACCCCGGGGAACCCCAAAATAACCCCAAATATAACCACACCAGGGACCCCAAAATAACCCCTGAGGGACCCCAAAATATCCACACCAGGGACTTCAAAATAACCCCCAAAAACCCTTGGGAGACCACAAAATAACCCCACTAGGGATGCCCCAAAACCTCCTGGGGGACCCCAAAATTGTGCTTGGAGGACTCCAAAATCCCTGGGGGACCCTGAAATCACCCTTCAAAACCTCCCACAAAATCACCTCGGGACCCCCAAAATCATGCCCTGCACCCCAAAAACCACCCCAGGGACCCCCGAAATCACCCCCTGCATCCCCAAAATCACCCCTCTGCACCCCAAAACCACTCCCCTGCACCCCCAAAATCCCCCAGGGATCCCCAGAATCCCCTCCCTGCACCCCAAAAACTCTCATGGGACCCCCAAAATCATCCATGTGGTACCTCAAAACCACCCCAGGAACCCCTAAAATCCCCCAGGGACTCCCATGGGACCCTCAAAATCCCCCAGGAACCCCCAAATCACCCCCCTGCACCCCAAAACCACCCCAGGGACCCCGGAAATCCCCCTAGGACCCCCAAAATCACCCTCCTGCACCCCAGAAACTCTCATGGGGACCCCAAAACGTCCCCTTGGGATCCCCAGAATCATCCGTGGACCTGTAGGGTGACCCAGGAGTTGGGGAGGGAGGATCCCTGCTCCCCAAAACCAGCCCTGGAGAGGTCCCTGCCCCCCCGCTAGCCCCCCAGGGCAGGATTTTGGGGTGCTTACCCCCCAACCCCCAGATGCAGATCGAGGACCTGCTGGCCCCCGACACCTGCGTGTGCCGCACAGACGATGGGCGCCTGGTGGAGGGTGAGAGATCGGGGATTGGGGGGTCTTGACGCCCCAAAAACACCTTGCACCCCAAAAACCCCCTGCACTCCCAAACCTGCCTGGCCTGACACCCCAAAAACTGCCCTGCACCCCCAAACCTGCCTGCCCTGACACCTCAAAAACTGCCCTGCACCCCAAAACTACCCTGCACCGCCGAACCTGCCTTCCCTGACACCCCAAAAAACTGCCCTGCACCCCAAAAACACTTTGCACCCCCTGCACCCCCAAAATCACCCTGATCCCTCCAACCCCAAAATCACCCTGATCACCCTGCACCCCCGAAATCACCCTGATCCCCCCAAATCCCCCCTGACCCCCCAGTCCCGCTGTGCCCCAGGGCTGCGTGAGGCGTCTCTGGAGACGGTGGTGCCGCGGGGCGGCTGCGAGCGCGTCATGGTGGTGCTGGGGGAGCACACGGGGCAGGTCAGTGAGCGAGACCCCTCCCCAAATAACCCCGAGACCCCTGAGACCCCTCCCCAAATACACCCAAATACCCCCGAGCCCCCTCCCTAAACACCGGGGGTGACCCCGAGCCCCCTCCCCAAACCCCCTGAGCACCCCTAGCTCCGTCCCCTGCCCCCGGGCTGACCCTGGCCCCCCGCAGGTGGGGCGGATCCTGGAGCGGGACCCGGAGCGCGGGCGGGCGCTGGTGCAGCTGGGCCGGGCCGCGGCCCCGCAGGTGCTGTCGCTGCCCTACGACTCCATCTGCCATTACCTGGGGGGGGGCGACGACGACTGAGAGAGACCCCCGGGAACACCTCCCCGGCCCCCTGCCAGCTCCCAGGATGGCAGCCGCGGCTTCAGCGCAATAAAGGCTGGGAGGACGAGCAGCAGCGGCCTCGTTGTTGTTGTTGTTGAATGGGGGGGACGCTCCCGTCTTAGTGACCCTGGAGCCCCCAAAATCCCCGCGGGGCCCGAGCGAGGCCACGCTCTGCCAGCTTCCAATAAGGCTGTGGACGGTTGCTACGGCAACAAGGAACGCCATGCCAGCTTCCAAGATGGCGAGTTGCCAGGCAACAGACCCGCCCTCCGCCTCCGCCAATCAGCACTCGCGCCCGCCCGGACCGAGCCTTAATAGGGTGGGGGCGCGGCTTACGTGACCGGAAGTCCGCTCTGGCCGGGCGCTGTGAGGCGTCTCGATGGTTTGAGCGCCCCGCGGACGCGGCCGGGTTGTTTTCAGGGGGTTTTGGGTTTTTTGGGGGGGTTTTTGGGGGTTTTTTTGGGGGTCCCGCCGGGTTTTGGGGATCCTTCGTTCCCCCTCTGTGCCTCCGAGCGGCTCCGCCGCCGCCGGCGCGCCCCGCCATGGCGCAGTCCCGGGGGGTGAACAGCCTGCGCTTCAACCAGGACCAGAGTGAGTGGCGACCCCAAACCTCCCTCGGGACCCCCAAACCTGGGCTAAACCCCCAAACCTCCCCCTCAGCACCCCCAAACTCGGCCCGAACGCCCAAACCTGCCCCTCTGGCCCTCGAACCCCACCCGGAGCTCCCAAAATTCCCCGGGACCCCCAACCCCCGAGTTCGCCCCAGGAACCCCCAAATATCTCCCAGAAACCCTGAAACCCCCCGGGACCCCCAAATCCCTCAGGTGCCCCTCTGGGACACCCCCAAAGTTCCTTCACACCTGCCTGGGATCCCCCCAGACCCACCCGGGGACCCCCAAATTCCGTCGGCTGCCCCCCAATCTCCCCCAGGAACCCCCTAATTACCCCCAGGACCATCCCAAATCCCTCTGGAGGCCCCCCCAAACCCCCCTAGGGATCCCCCAAACCCTCCAGCAACCCTTCCAAACCCCCTCTGGGTGTCGCCAAAATGCCCCAGGGCCCCCCCTAAACTCCTCTGGCTGCCCCCCAAATTCCCCCAGGGATCCCCCAGTCTCCCCCGGGGACCCCCCAGACCCCTCTGGATGCCCCCCCAAACCCCCCGCCCCGTGGCCCCCAGGCTGTTTCTGTGTCGCCATGGACTCGGGGGTCCGGATCTTCAATGTGGAGCCGCTGATGGAGAAGGGGCACCTGGGTGAGGGTCCGGGGTTTGGGGGGTCCCCCTGTGGTTCAGGGGAGATTTGCGTCTCTGTGTGGGTCTTTATGTGCAGAGAAGGAGCTGGGGGAGGAAGTATGGGGTGCTTAGGGGTCCCCTGGGGAGGTGGGGGTGTGTGTGGTGTTTTTGGGGGGTTCCTAAGCCTGGGGGGTGTTTGGGCGTGTCTGGGCCTGGGGATGGGGGCAGATGTTTTTAAGGGGGTGTTTTGGTGGTCCCAAAATTGAGGAGGGGGTTTGGCCACGTTTGGGGGGATCCTCGAGCTGGAGGTGCAGTTTTGGGGGGCTTGGGCTGTTTCGGGGTCCCTACTGGGGGAAGGGCTGAATTTGGGGTGTCCCCGATGTGGGGGTGTCCCTAATTTCGGGGTGCCCCCGTTTTGGGGTGTTCCTGATTTTGGGGTGACCCGGTTTTGGGGTGCTCTGTTGTCAGGGTGCCCCAGTTTCGGGATGTCCCCCTGATTTCGGGGTGCCCTGGTTTCAGGGTGTCCCAGTTTCGGGGTGCCCCATTTCTGGGTGTCTCGGTTTTGGGGTGCCCCAGTTTTGGGGTGTCCCTGATTTTGGGGTGCCCTGATTTTGGGGTGCCCCGGTTTTGAGGCGCCCCAGTTTTGGGGTGCCCCGGTTTCGGGGTGTCCCCCCTGATTTCGGGGTGTCCCTGATTTGGGGGTGTCCAGACGCGGAGCAGGTCGGCAGCGTGGGGCTCGTGGAGATGCTGAACCGTTCCAACCTGCTGGCCATCGTGGGTGGGGGCAGCCACCCCAAATTCCCCGATGCCTCAGGTGCGCCTCAAACCCGGGGGGGGGACCCCAAATCCCTGATAGACCTCCCAAAATCTTGGGATACCCGAAATCCCTGACAGACTCCCTGAAATCCCTGACACATCCCTGAAAACCTGGGGAACCCCCAAAATCCCTGATAGACCCCCTGAAATCTGATCCCCCAAAATCTGGGGATCCCCCAAAATCCCTGACTGGTCCCCCAAAACCTGGGGGGGACCCTGAAATCTCCGACTGATACTCTAAAACCTGCAAGGGGCCCCAAATTCCCTGACTGATACCCCAATCCTGGGGATCCCTGAATTCCCTGACATCTCCCCAGTCCTGGGGGGATCCCAAATTGGGATCTCCCCCTTCCCCCCAGGGGGTCCCCAACATTGGGGTGCCCCTGACCCCATTTTTAGGTCCCAGATGTTGGGATGCCCCTAACCCCATTTTGCCGTCCCCAATGTCGGGGTGCCCCTGAGCCCATTTTTGGGGTCCCCCAGTGCTGATCTGGGATGATGCCCGTGAGGGGAAGGACAAACTGGTACTGGAGTTCAGCTTCCCCAAACCCGTGCTGGCCGTGCGCATGCGGCATGACAGGTACTGGGAGAACTGGGACTGGGGGGGATGGGGGGGCTCTGGGGGATGGAGGGAATGGGAGGGAAGTGGAGGGACTGGGAGAACCGGGACTGGGGGGGATGGGAGGGAACTGGGGGGACTGGGAGAACCAGGATGGGGGGAACTGGGAGCACTGGGAAAGTTACTGCGAGCACTTGGAGAGTGACTAGGAGTACTGGGAGGTTACTGGGAGCACTGGTTGGTTACTGGTGTTACTAGGAGCACTGGGAAGTACTGTGAGCACTGGGAGGTTACTGGGCGGTTACTGGTTGGTCGCTGATGTTGCTGGTTGGTTACTGGCTGGTCACTGGTGTCACTGGTGTCCCTGGTCCATCCCAGGCTGGTGGTGGGAGGTTTCTGGTTGGTCACTGGTTGGTTACTGGTGTGTCACTGGTGTTACTGGTTGGTCACTGGTGTCCTTGTCCCAGGCTGGTGGTGGCGCTGCAGAGCCGCCTGTTCGTATTCTCATTCCCGCACCGACCGTGCAAACTGTTTGAGTTTGACACCAGGGACAACCCCAAAGGTGAGGGAAACTGGGGAAACTGGGAACCCCAAACAGGGGAACCCAAACTGGGAACCCCAAACACAGGAACCCCAAAGGTGAGCGGGAAACCGGGGAAACTGGGAGCCCCAAACTGGGAACCCCAAACAGGGGAACCCAAGCTGGGAACCCCAAACTGGGCCACTGCAAAGGTGAGCGGGAAACTGAGGAACCCCAAACTGGGAAACCCAAAGGTGAGTGCCCCAAACAGGGGTGCTGAACTGGGGAACCCCAAAATTGGGGAGTCCCAAACTAGGGCACCCCAAAATCAAGGAGGTCCCAAGCTGGGACACCCCAAAATCCAGGGATCCCAAAGTGAGGCACTTCAAAATCCAGGGGACCCTGAATGGGGCACCCCAAAATCAGAGGGAGCACAAACTGGGGCACCTCAAAATTGGGACGTCCCAAACTAGAGAACCCCAGAATCTGGAAGAGCCTGAATAGGGCACCCCAAAATCCAGGGGATCCCAAACTGGGGAACCCCAAATTTGGGGAGCCTGAATGGGGGCACCCTAAACTGGGGCACCCCAAAATCCTGGGGGAGCCCAAAGTGGGGGGGGGGGGGGGTTTGGGGATCCTGATCTGGGGCACGCCAAAATTGGGGCATCCCAAACTGGGCCACCCCAAAATCTGGGGAGACTGAACAGGGGGGATCCCAGCCTGGGGCGCCTGAAAATTTGAGGGAATCCCAAACAAGGGTATCCCAAACATGGAGGACACCCCAAGAATCTGGGGGGGCCTTCAGATCTGCAGGACCAGGTTTGGGGGGGGGGGCAGGGACAGAGCCCCTCCCTGTTCCCACCAGGGGGACCCCAAAACCCCTCCAGGGGTCACCCCAAAATCTGGGTGTGGCCCCACAGCCCCAGGGGACCCCAGAACCTCAGGGGAGATTGGGCAGGGGGATTTGGGGGTGTCCGGGACAAACCCCTCCCCAGTCTGGGGGGTTGGGAGGGATCCCAAAATGCAGGGGGGACCCCAAAATCCCAGGGATCCAGGGGGGACCCCAAACTTTTCCCCAGGGACTCCTGAAATCAAAGGGAGAGACCGCGGAAACTGGGGGGACCCCAAAAACGTGGGAGGATGTTGGGGTCTTGGGGGATTTTGGGGGGTCCTGGGGGACTGTGGGGGGCAGGGACACCCCAATGTTTAGCGGGGGCGTTTTGGGGTTCCTGGGGGGTTTTGGGGGGTTCTGGGGGGTATTTTGGGGGGTTCTGTGGGATTTTGGGGGGCAATGTTTGAGGAGGGATTTTGAAGGGGTTCTGTGGAATTTGGGAGGTCCTGGGGGTTTTGGGGTTCCTGGGGGATTTTGGGGGGTCCAGGGGCACTTTGGGGGTTCCTGGGGATTTTGGGGGGTCTTAGTGGGTTTTGGGGGGCAAGTCACCCCGATCTTGCTGCCCCCAGGGATCGTGGATCTCTGTCCCAGTTTGGAACGAGCCTTACTGGTGTTCCCAGGGCACAAGTGCGGCAGCCTGCAGCTTGTGGTGAGATACTGGGGGACTGGGGAAACTGGGAGGAACTGGGGATACTGGGGGAACTGGGGGGACTGGGGGAGCACTGGGGAGCACTGAGGAATACTGAGTGATACTGGGGCGATACAGGGGGAGCACTGGGCGATAATGGGGGTCCCTCAGCCATGCCCCCCACGACCTGGGCTGCACTGGGTGATACTGGGAGAACACTGGGGGAGCACTGGGTGATACTGGGTGATACTGGGGGGCACTGGGCAGTCGCAGAGTCCCTGATCCCTGCCCCCCAGGACATGGCAGCACTCGGCAATACTGGGGGTGTACACTGGGGAGCACTGGGCAGTCCGGGGTCCCTCAGCCCTGCGCCCCCAGGACCTGGGCTGCACTGAGGGATAGTGGGGGTGCACTGGGTGATACTGGGGAGCACTGGTCAGCACTGGTCAGCCCCGGTCCCTGCTCCCCACCCCAGGACCTGGGCTCTGCCAAGCCCGGCTCCTCCTCGGCGCCCGTGACCATCAACGCGCACCAGTCCGAGGTGGGCTGTGCCGCGCTCGGCCCCTCGGGGGCGCTCGTGGCCTCGGCCTCGCGCCGCGGGACCCTGATCCGCCTGTTCTGCACCCAGAGCCGCGCCCGGCTGCTGGAGCTGCGCCGGGGGACGGACCCGGCCACGCTCTACTGGTGAGACTGGGGGAACTGGGACAGGCTAGGGGAATGGGGGAACTGGGATTGACCCCGCCATGCTGTACTGGTGAGTCTGGGAGCACTGGGAGGGACTGGGGGAATGGGAGAGACTAGGGTAATTGGGAACGGGAGAGACTGGGGAAACTGGGACAGACCTGGCCACGCTGTACTGGTGAGTCTGGGGGAACTGGGAATGGGAATGGGGAATGGGAGAGACTGGGGAAACCGGGACTGACCCTGCCATGCTCTACTGGTGAGACTGGGAACACTATGAGAGACTGGGGGAATGGGAATGGGGAGTGGGGGAACTGGGACAGACCCAGCCACCCTGTACTGGTGAGACTGGGAGCATTGGGACATACTGGGGGAATGGGAGAGACTGGGGCAACCAGCACCGACGCCGCCATGCTCTACTGGTGGGACAGGGAGCACTGGGAGAGACTGGGGGAATGTGGGAATCGGAACTGACCCCGCAATGCTGTACTGGTGAGACTGGGAGCACTGGGAGAGACTGGGAATGGGAGAGACTGGGGGAACCAGGATCGACCCCGTCATATTGTAATGGTGAGACTGGGCAAACTGGGAATGGGGATGGGGGAAATGGGGGAACTGGGAGACTGGGGGAACTGGGATGGACCCTGCCATGCTCTACTGGTGAGACTGGGGTGGATCTGTACTGGTGAGACTGGGGGGAACTGGGACTGATCCAGCCATGCTCTACTGGTGGCACTGGTGGCACTTGGGAACTGCGGGGGCTCCCCTCTCCAAGCTGTGCCAGGGCACAGACAGGAACACACCATACTGGGAGCACTGGGAGGGACTGAAGATGGATCTGAAGATTTGGGGGATCCCTCCCAACTTAATTTTGGGGTGCTGCCCCCTTCCTGCCCTGTTTTACGGCAGGGGTTCTGGGGTATCCCCAAATCCTGACGGTTTTTGGGGTGCCCCCATGCCTGACTGGGTTTTTGGGGTGCCCCCAGCCTGTCGTTCAGCCCCGACTGCTCGTTCCTGTGCGCGGTCAGTGACAAAGGCACCGGCCACGTCTTCGCACTGCGCGACACGCGGCTCAACCGGCGCTCAGCGTGAGTGGGGTCAGGGGGGACCCCAAAACCCCTGAGCCCCAAACCCCTGAACCCCAAACCCCTGAACCCCCCAAACCCCTGACCCTGTTCCCCCCAGGCTGGCCCGTGTAGGGAAGGTGGGGCCCGTGCTGGGCCCCTATGTGGAGTCCCAGTGGTCGCTGGCGAGTTTCACCGTCCCGGCCGAGGCACCCGGGGTGTGCGCGTTCGGCAGGGCAGGGCGCAGCCCCAGCTCCGTCATCGGTGAGTGATAGAAACACTCCAAAAACACCGCGAAACCACCCCAAAATATCCTAAAATATCCCCACATAACCCCCCCGGGGTGTGCGCGTTCGGCAGGGCGGGGCGCAGCCCCAGCTCCGTCATCGGTGAGTGATAGAAACACCCCGAAAACACCGCGAAACCACCCCAAAATATCCTAAAATATCCCCACATAACCCCCCGGGGTGTGCGCATTCAGCAGGGCGGGGCGCAACCCCAGCTCCGTCATCGGTGAGTGGCAAAAAATACACCAAAACCAGCCCACAGTATCCCTTAAATATCCCAGAATATCCCCAAATATCCCTGGGGAGTGCAGCCCCAGCTCCGTCATTGGTGAGTGACAGAAACAACCCTAAGAACATCCTAAAAACACCCCAAAAATTCCCAAAATAGCCCTGAAATATCCCAAAATATCCCTGAAATATCCCCAAAATACCCCCAAATAACCCTGGGGGCCAAAGCCCCAGCTCCATCATTGGTGAGTGACAAAAGCAGCCCTAAAAACACCCCAAATAGCCCCAAAATATACCCAAAATACCCCAAAAGATCCCCTAAATATCCCAGAATATCCCTGGGGGGCTGCAGCCCCAGCTCCATCATCAGTGAGTGAGAGAAATACCCCAAAAACACCCTAAAACATACCCAGAATATCCCAAAATATCCCTGGGGGCCAGAGCCCCAGCTCCGTCATCGGTGAGTGACAAAACAGCCCAGAATAGCCCCAAATAATCCCCTAAATATCCCAATAACCCTGGGAGACCACAGCCTCAGCTCTGTCATCAGTGAGTGACAAAAATAACCCCAAAACCACCCCACAACCACCACAAAATAACTCCCAATAACCCCAAAACATTCCCAAAATAACCCAAAAAACCTCTGGGGTGCTGCAGCCCCAACTCTGTCATCAGTGAGTACCAAAACATCCCAAAATATCCCCAAGTAACTACAATATATCCTGAATGGTCAGGATATAAAAACCCCTGAGGGGCCCCAAACACTCCCTGGGAACCCCCAGTGTCCTCCCCAGGACCCCAAAACTTACCCAGGGACCCCAGACTCCCCCCAGCCCCCCAAACCCTACTGGCACCCCAAACTTCCTGAGCTGGGACACCCAATTTCCCCCAAACTTGCCCAGGAACCCCCAGGCATTCATGAAAACCCTCTGGGAGCCCCCAGGGACCCTCTCTGCACCCCAAAACCCCCTGGGATGCTCCTAAACTCCCCTGAGACCCCCCTCCCCAAACCCCCCTGGACCCCCCAAACACGTCCTAAACCCTCCTGGAGTCCCCACAAACCACCCTGGGGCCCCCCAGACTCCCCCTAAACCCCCCCTGACTCTTAAAACCCCCCTGGGACTCCCCCAAAACCCCCTGACGCCCAAAACCGCCCCTAAACCCTCCTGGACTCCCCAAAACACCTCCTAAACCCCCCTGGATCCTGAACAAACCCTCCTGACCCCCCAAAAGTGCCCTTAACCCCCTGAAAACTACCCCTAAACTCCCCTTGATCTCCCAAAATGCCCCTAAGGACCCCCCAAACGTCCCCTGACCCCCCAAATCCCCCCAGCTGTGTGTGTGGACGGCACCTTCCACAAGTATGTGTTCAGCCCCGACGGCAACTGCAACCGCGAGGCCTTCGACGTCTTCCTGGACATCTGCGACGATGACGACTTCTGACCCCCCGGGACCCCCAAACCCCCCAAAACTGCCGGAGACCCCCGAGCCTCGCCCAGTGTCTTTATTGGAGTCACGGTGTAACAAAGGGGTTGTACAAAACCCTCCAGAAAAGGGGAGGGGGATACAAAACTCGGGGTCCCCCCGTGTGCCCCCCCCGCGGTGATTTGAGGGGGGAGGTGCCCCCCCCGCTCTGCCCCTCCCCCATCCCTGGGTCCGGCCCAGCCTTTGGCCCAGGTGGGGTTCTGGGGTCCCGGGGTGCTGGTGATGGTGGGGGGGGGGAATGGCACATGTGTAGCCCTTTAATAGTGGGGGGATGGATGGGGTAGGGGATGGGCTCAAAAGGACGAGGTGGGGGGGTCAGTGCCGAATTTGAGGCGGTAGATGAAGGTCTTGGTGGGGAGCAGCACCTGGGGGAGAGGGCTTACATTAGGGACCCCCCTGCACTCCCCTGTGGTTCTTTCCAACCTCATCCTCCCCTTCTGAGTCACCAATGGTCCAATCCAAACTGCACCCCCCCCAACCTTGATTCATATGGTTTGCCCCAAACCGCCCTACTCCCATTCACAATAGTTCGTTCCAACCTCAGCCCCCAGCACAGCGTCCCCCCATCCCCACAAATGGTTCATCCCAACCATGTGATTCCCCCCATCCCCACAATGGTTCATCCCAAGCCTGTCACACCCCCCCCCCCCCCCCCCATTCCCCGATGGTTCCCCCCATGTCCCACCCCACACTCAGAGTGGTTTCACCCACTGTTTCCTCCATCCCCCCAACTAACAATGGTTCATTCCCAAAGCCCCCCCAGTCCCCCAAACTCAAGGAGGGTGCAGGGACCCCTCAGACTCCCCAGGATCCCCACTCACGGGGTGGGAGAACTCCTCAACACCCTCTGACACCCCAATAACCCCCCAGGACACCCTGAAAACCCAAATAACCCCTGTGACATGCCAATAACCCCCTCCAGGACACCCCCAAACTCACTGGGTGTGTCACATACCCACTGCAGGGGTAGCACCCCAATAACCTCTGACACTCCAATAACCCCAATAACCCTATGACACCCCAATACCCCTGTGACACCCCAATACCCCTGACCCCCCAGACTCACCAGGTGTCACATAACACCCGCAGGGGGAGCACCCCAATACCCCCTGAGCCCCGTTTCTCACCGGGTGCGTCACGTAGCCCCCGCATGGATAGCACCAGGCCGCAAGGTCACGCAGGCTCAGCACCAACGGGTGCCCCGAGTCCCCCCCGTGCTGCAGCATGTGCCCCTCAACATAGCGGCCACACTGCACCTGGGAGAGAGGTGCAGGGTGTTTTGGGGTGCAGGGGGCAGGTTTGGGGGTACAGGGGGGTGTTTTGGGGGCGTTTTTGGGGTACAGGGCTGTTTCTGGGGGTGCAGGGGCAGTTTTTGGGCAGTTGTTGGGGTACAGGGACAGATTTCGGGGGTAGTTTTTGGGGTGCAGGGGCAGTTTTTGTGGTGCAGGGTGTTTTCGGGGTACAAGGCAGGTTTCAGAGCAGTTTTGGGGTCCCTGACCTGGTGGCAGCTCAGGCACAGCCAGTTCTCACGGCGGCTGCCGCAGGTCGCACAGGGTGGGGGCAGCAGCTCCCCCAGGGATCCCCCGGGGGGGGGGGCGGGGCCACGGCCCCCAGGTGGGGGCACTCCTGCAGCGGCGTCACAGCGAACAGCGCCCCCTGGTGGCCGGGAGGACCTCGAGCGTCAGGGACTGGGGGCCAAAACCCCAGCCCCAGAATCCTGCTCAAGAAACCCATCCCCCCAAACCCACCCCCCAAATCCACACCTAAACACCCACACCCCAAAACCCCCAGCCCCAAAATCCTGCTTCCCAAACCCACCCCCCCAAATCCACCCACCACCCACACCCCAAAACCCACCTTCCAAATCCTCCTCCTCAAATCCACCCCCTTCAAACCAAACCCTCAACACCCGCATCCCAAAACTCATCTTCCAAATCCTCCTCAAACCCACCCCCCCCAAAACCCTCACCCCAAACCTCCCCAAAAACCCCTGCCCTGAACCCTCTCCCTAAAAACCTTCCCCAAACCCCCCACAGTCAAAATCCCCCAATCGCACAAACCCCAATTCCCTGAACAACTGTTCCTTACAAAACCCCAAATCCCCAGAACTCCAAATCCCCAAAACCCCAAATCTTCCCAAACCTCAATTCCCCAAACAACTCTCCCCCTACAAAACCCCAAATCCCCCAAACTCTGACCCTCGAACAACCCTTCGCTACAAAACTCCCAAATATTCAAACCACAAAACCAAATCCCCAAACCCCCAATCCCCAGCCACCAAACCCCAAATCCCCAATCCCCCCAAATCCCCAGTCCCCAAATTCCAAATCCTCAAATCCAAAACCCCAAATCCCCCAAACCCCAAAATCCCCAATCCCCCCAAACCCCAAATCCCCAGTCCCCAAATCCCAAATCCTCAAATCCAAAACCCCAAAACCCCCAATTCCCCAAAACCCCAAATCCCCTGATTGCCCCCAAATCCACCAAACCCCAAACCCCACCCTCGACCCCTCCCCCACCTCCTCCAGCTCCTCCTCCCAGCAGGGGGCACTCGCGGCCGCTGCGGTGTGGGCGGGGCCTGGCTCAGGCCCCGCCCCCGGCACAGCTCCGCCCCCCGGGGGGTCCCCCAGCTGCAGCGCCCCCAAGCGGCGAATGGCGGCGTCCAGGGGTGGCGACCCCGTGACGTCATCTGCAGGGGGTATGATGTCATCGCTGACCTTCCCCTCCTTGGGGGACTCTTGGGAGGGCTCAACTGGGGGGGGAGGGAGGAGGGATTGGTCAGGGAGAATTTAGGGGGTCCCTGAAGGGCTGGGTGAGCTTTGGGGTCGGGGGCTCATGCTGGATTTTGGGGTCCCAGGGATTGGGGGACTGGGGGGGTCCCTGTGGGGCAGGGGTGGGCTTTGGGGATCCGGGGGGGAGATGAGGCTGTGGGGGGGAGGGGGCTCAGGGGGTGTTGGGGTCCCAGGGCTGTGTGGGGGTCCCAGGGCTGTGCTCAGGAGGTATTTAGGGGAGGGGGTCTCACCGCGGGGCAGGCGCAGGCAGCTCCAGCAGCCCCGCTGGGCTCGCAGGGTGCGGCTCAGCGCTCGCAGTGCCGCGGGCTGGGGGCTCCCGGGGGGCGGCAGCGAGGGGGGGTCCCCGAGCAAGACCCCCAGGCACTGCCCCACTCCCTCGGCTGTCACCGCCAGGTTGTACCCGCCCTGCACCAGGGACCCCCGGGTCAGGGACCCCAAAATCCCCCCTGGGGACACGACCCCTGACCCCCCCAGCCCTCTCCCATCCCCCAAACCCTGCCCAGCCCCCCAGCCCCTCTGAGCCCTCACTGGGGCCCCCAGGCCTACCCCAGACCCCCAAAGAACCCCTGGGGTTCTCCCATCCCCCCCAAAAAGGGTCCCCAAAACCCCCCCAGACCCCCCAGGACCCCCCAAACCCTGAACAGCCCCCAAGAGAGACCCCAGGCCCCCTTTGGAGTCCCCAGCCCCCTTTAGGGACCCCACCACCCCATCGGGATCCCAGCTCCTCTTCTTTGGAGACACCAGCCCTCCTTTAGGGTCCCCAGCCCCCCTTTGGGGACCCCACCCCCCTTTAGGGACCCCAGCGCTCCCTCTCCGGGGTCCCAGCCTCCCCGTTCAGGGTCCCCCTCACCTCGAGCACAAGCACGAGCCGCCCTCCCGCCAGCGCCCCCAGCAGGTGGGTCATGAGGCCGAAGGTCTGAGGGGACACCAGGCACCCCCCCAGGGGGTCCCCCCGGCCCGCGTCGAACCCAGCCGACACCAGCACCAGCTCCGGCCCGAACTGGGGGGGCAGCGCCGTCAGGGGGGCTCCCCCAAAACAGAGACCCCCCCCCCCAAATGGAGCCAGGACCCCCTGAGGTGTCACAATCCCCCATGGGAGCCAAACCCCAGAATGAAGCCAAGACCCCCTAAAAAGGATCACCCAAAAAGCCCCTTTAAACCACACCCAGGCCCCCCCCCCCAGAGACCCAGCCCCCCAAAAAGGGACACAACCCCTCCCCAGAGAGACCAAACTGCCCCTTAAATGGACCCTGAGCCCCAAAACCAACCCAAATCCCCCCAAAATTAACCTAGATCCCCCTCTCTCAAGGAACCCAGCCCACCAAAGAGTCCCACCTCTATCACAGAGAGACCCAAAATGACCCCGGACCCAAAACAGCCCCAGCCCCAAAACAGACCCAGTCCCAAAAAAATCCTGGACCCCAAAACAACCCTGGACTCCAGACCAACCCCAGCCCCTGAAACAGACCCGGACCCCAAAAAGAGACTTGGACCCCAAAACAGCCCCAAACCCCAAGACAAATCCAGACCCCAAAACAGACCCGGACCCCAAACAACCCCAGACCCCGGACTGTCCACAGTCCCCAAACAGCCCCAGACTCCCCCCATTCCCCCCCCTCACCTGGAGAGCCACGGGCAGCACCAGCCGGGTCAGGGCTGCCAGGTACTCGGGGTCCCCCACGCGGGGCCCCCCCCAGCCCACGTTGAGGGTGAAGCCGCAGCCGGGGCCCCTCCCCCGCCGCCGCGGGGACCCCCCGGGACCCCCCGGGAAGAAGGAGCCGTCATGGCGGTGCAGGGACACGTATAGGACACTGGGGACAGGGGGTCAGGGACCCCAAACTGCCCCTGAGCACCCCAAAACTGCCCCCAGAGCACCGCAAAACCCCCAGAGACCCCGAACACAACACAGAGCACCCCCAGGGACACCGAAACCACCCCCAGAGCACCCCAAAACCCCCCAGGGACCCCAAAACCGCCCACAGAGCACCCCAAAATTCCCAAGAACTCAAATCCCCCCAGAGCAGCCCTGGGACAATCCCTGGACACCCCAAAATCCCTAAAATCGACCCAAAGCACCCCAAAACTTCCCCCTTGAGCCCCTCCCCAGCACCCCTGGACCCCCAGAGCGCCCTCCCCAGCACCCCAAACATCCCCCAGCACCCAAAAAATCCCCAATCCTCAAACACCCCCAGGACCCCCAAGTCCCCCCAGGAGCCCCCAAACCCCCCCACCCCCTCACCTGGGGTCCTCCTCGAAGATCTCCTGGGTGCCGTTGCCGTGGTGAACGTCCCAGTCCAGGATCAGCACCCTTGGGGGCACAGGGGGCGTTGGGGGGTCCCCACGGCCCCCATAGCTGCCCCTGGACCTGAGGGGAGCCCTGTCCCACCCACCCTGTACCTGAGGGGGATCCCCCCATCCCCCATCCCCCCGTACCTGAAGGGGGTCCCCACAGCCCCCAGCACCTCCCCCGTACCGTAAGAGGGTCCCCACACTCCCCATTTCCCCCTACCTGAGGGGATCCCAGCACCCCCTGTACCTGAGGGGGGTCCCCCATCCCCCACAGCCCCCCCATACCTGAGGGGGTCCCTCCACAGCCCCCCCGTTTACCTGAGGGGGGCGGGGGTCCCTGCCAGGCTCTGGGCGTGCCGCGCTGCCACCCCCACGTTGTTGAAGAGGCAGAAGCCCCCGGCAGAGCCCGGGCAGGCGTGGTGACCTGGGGGGCGCACCACGGCCAGGGCCGAGCGCACCTGGGGGCACGGGGGGGCGGGTCAGAGGGGGCGTGGGGGGGTCAGAGGGGTCAGGGCGGCACGGGTGGTCATGGGGGTATGGAGGGGTCGGGGGGCACTGGGGGCACAAAGGGGGTTCAGGGAAGCCCCAGGGATCTGAGCCCTGCTGGGCTCCCCTGGTCTTGCTGGGGTCTAGGGGTTCTAGGTGGGGTGGGGCGGCTCTGTGGGGCTGGGGGTGATCCTGTGGGGTCTGAGGTGTCTCTGTAAGGTCTGGGGGTGTCCGTAGGGTTTGGGAGGGAACAGTGGGGTTTGGGAGTCACAGTGGGGAATTCTGGGGGTACCAGCAGAGTTCAGGGGTCTTGGTGACCCCTGACTGCTCCTGCCCCGTTTTGCTCCCCCAGTGCCCCTCCGTGCCCCCCTTTGCCCCCTTGGCTCTGCCGTGCCGCCCCTGTTGTCCCCTGTTGGCCCCCCCCCGCCATGATCCTGGTGCTCAACTGCCCCCCGGTGCCCCCCATGTACCCTCTGCACCCCCCACCCCGAGTGCGCCCCATGACCACCTGCCCCCAGTGCCTTCCATGTCCCCTGGTGCCTCCCGTGAGCCCCCAGTGCCCCCCTGTGCTTACCTGTCCCCAATGTCCCCCATGCACCCCATCCCCAGTGCCCCCCCATTACCCTGTGCTCCTCGTGCCCACCTGTGCCCCCGTTTCCCCCCTATGCTCCCCATGCCCCTCCCCATACCCACCTGTCCCCCCCATGCTCTCACCTGTCCCCGCAGCACGGCTCCCCCGTGGCCCCCGTCCCCCCCATGCTTACCTGTCCCCCCCATGCTCACCTGTCCTCCCTGTGCTCTCACCTGTTCCCCCCATGCTCTCACCTGTCCCCCCCATGCTCTCACCTGTCCCTCCCATGCTCTCATCTGTTCCCCCCATGCTCTCACCTGTCCTCCCCGTGCTCTCACCTGTCCCCGCAGCACGGCCGCCGCCGCCGCGCACGCTCCCCCTGCGGCCAGGCGCGCGCAGTGGAACGAGCCCGCGCACACGAACACGCTGTTGTAGCGCTGCGAGAGTGCGCGCAGCGCCCGTGGCGACAGAGACGGGATCCGCGACAGCGCCCGCACATGCGAGCGGCTGAGGACACCAAATAGAGACAGGGGTCAGGGTAGGGAACCCCAAAATAGACACACGGGTCACACAGGGTACCCCAAAATACAGACACGCATTAGCACCGGGATCTGCGATAGCGCCCCTACGTGGGAGCGGCTGGGGACACCAAATAGAGACACGGGTCAGGGCAGGGAACCCAGAAACAGCAGGGTTTACCCCAAAATAAACACACAGGTTAGCAACGGGATCTGCGACAGCACCCACACGTGGGCGCAGCTGGGGACCCAAAATACAGACATGGGTCACACAGGGAACCCCAAATACAGACACGGAGTACCCCAAAATACACACAGGGTATCCCAAAATACAGACGCGCATTAGCGCTGGGATTCGTGACAGCAACCGCACGTGCGAGAGGCTGGGGACACCGACAGAGACACGGATCACCCCAAAACACACATGGGGTACCTCAAAATACACACATGGGTCAGGGCAGGGAACCCCAAACAGAGACACAGGTCGGGGCAGAGAACCGCCCAGAATCCCTCAGGAGCCCCCAAGACCCCCATGAGCCCCCCAGAAACCCCCAGGGACCCCCCCAGGACCCCCCCAGAAGCCCTCAGGACCCACCCTCCCCTCTTCTGGCCCCCCAGGGCCCCCCGGCCCTCCCTGGTCCCCGCTCACGTGTGGCAGGCCCGCAGCTGCCGGGTGCTGGCGGGCCGGGCGGGCAGGCGGAAGCAGCGCTGGGCGAGCCCCAGCTCCTGCAGGCGCTGCAGCACCCGCGCCAGGCGCTGCGGGCACTCGGGGTGCTGGCTGGGAACACCCAAAAACATCCCTAAATCATCCCAGAGTTACCCCAAAATCTACGCCAAAAACATCCCTCATTCACCCCAAATCCCCCCTGCGCCAGGTACTGCGGGCACTCGGGCTGCTGCCTGTGGAACACCCCAAAAACATGCCAAAAATACCTCAAAGTCACCCCAACCCAACCCCCCTCCCCCTCACGACTGGCACTGGTTGTAGAACACCCCAAAATCACCCCTTAGTCACCCCAAAATCACTTCCAAAATCACCCCAAAACACCAAAAAATCACCCTAAAACACCCAAAAATCATCCCAAAATCACCTCAAAAACACCCCAAATTACCCCAAAACATCCCTACATCACACCAAATCCACCTAGAATTATCCCAAATCCACCCTCGCGACAGGCACAGCTCCTGTCACGTGTCCCAGGTGTTTAACCCTTCCCTCACCTGTCCCAAGTGTGTGTTTAACCCTTCCCTCACCTGTCCCAGGTGTTCCTGTGCTCCTCCATCCGTGGGTCATACACCAGCCCCACTCTGGCTCTGGCTGGGGTCTCTGGGGGGTTCCCATCCCCCTCCAGCTCCTCCTTTTCCTCTTCCTCATCCTCCTCTTCTTCCTCCCCACCTTCTTCCTCTCCTTCCTCTCCCTCCTCTCCTTCCTCCTCCTCTCCCTCTTCTTCCTCCTCCTCCTCGGCCTCTGTGCAGGGGGGGCATCTTAGGGACGGCTCCCACACAACTCCGAGGTTCCCCGAGAAGATTTTGGGGGTTCCTAATGCTCTGGGGGGTCCCCAAAGGGGTTTGGGGATCCCTGAAGTGGATTTTGGGGTGTCTGGAGCGGATTTTGGGATGACTGGGGTGGATTTTGGAGATTTCTGGGGCAGATTTTGGGGTGTCTGTGGTGGATTTGAGGTGTCTGGGGTAGATTTTGGGGTATCTGGGAGGGGTTTTGGGGTGTCTGGGGAGGTCCCTGAGAGAAACCAAGATGGCTACAAACCAAGATGGCTCCGTAGCAACCAAGATGGCTCCTTAGCAACCAGGACTAGCGCATCCCCCAAAGCCTCTGTGCAGGTTTTGAAGGTCCCCATCCCCAGGATTTTGGGAAATCCCCCCCAGATTTTGGGGTGCCCCCGAGAATTTGGGGTGTCCCTCCCAGGTTTTGGGATTTCCCCCCAAATTTCGGGGTGTCCCCCCCTATTTTGGGGTGTTCTCCCAGGTTTTGGCTTGCCTCCCCCAGGTTTCAGGGTGCCCCCAGTTTCAGGGTGTCCCCCCAGTTATAGGTTACCCCCAGTTTGGGGGTGCCCCAGTTTTGGGGACCCCTCAGTTTGGGGTGCCCCAGTTTGGGGTGTCCCAGTTTTGGGGTGCTCCAGTTTTGGGGTGCACCAGGTTGGGGTGTCCCAGTTTGGGGTGCCCCAGTTTACGGTGCCTCTGTTTGGGGTGCCCCAGTATTGGGGTGCCCCAGTTTTGGGGAGCCCTCAGTTTCGGGTGCCCCAGTTTGGGGTGCCCCAGTTTTGGGGTGCTGCAGGTTGGGGTGTCCCAGTTTGGGGTGCCTCAGTTTGGGGTGCCCCACTTTGGGGGAGCCCTCAGTTTGGGGTGTCCCACTTTGGGGTGCCCCACTTTGGGGTGTCCCAGTTTTGGGGTGCCCCAGTGTTGGCGTGCTCCAGTTTGGGGCGTCCCAGTTTGGGGAGCCCCAGTTGGGGTGTCCCAGTTTGGGGTGCCCCAGTTTGGGGGAGCCCTCACCGTCACTCTGCAGGCAGCCCCAGTAGCGCTGGTGCTCACTCAGGGTGCGGGCGATGCTGGCCAGGCCGCTGTGGGAAACGCGCGTTTTAGGGGGCTGGGGGCACCCCGAAACTGGCCCCACACCACCCCCAAACTGCCCCCAGCCCCCCCGGGACCCTCCCGAGCTCCCATCCCCCAAAAACCCCAAAGAGAGACCCCAAACGCTCCCCCAAACCCCCCCCTCCCCGGCCCCCCAAACAGCTCCCCAGGGCTGAGCCCCCCAAATCCCCCCAGCCCCCCCAAACCCACCCCACTCCCCCCAAAACCCCCCTGAGGCCCCCAAGCCCCCTCACCTGGGGGTGGGGGTGATGGGCCCGGGGGGGTCCCCGGGGTCCCCCAGCAAGGTCCGCAGCACGGCCCCCACCCCCCCCGGGGACGCCCCCAAATCCGGGCCCCCCTGCGGAGAGGGGGGTCAGGGGAGCCTGATGGACCCCCCAGCACATCCAGACAGCCCTGCAGCCCCCCAAAACAGCCCCCCAAAAACAGCCCCCCCCCGCAAACAGAACCCCAAGAACAGCCCCCAAAACAGCCTCCAAAAACAGAACCCAAAACAGAACCCCAGAACAGCCCCTAAAAACAGCCCCCCCGAAAACAGAACCCCAAACAGAACCCCAGAACTTAACGCTAAAATAGCCCCCAAAACAGAATCCCATAAACAGCCCCCCAAAACAATCCCCAAAAACAGAACCCCAAAACAGCCCCCCCGAAAACAGAACCCAAAAGCAGAACCCCAAAAACAGAACGCCAAAACAGCCCCCAAAACAGAACCCCAGAACAGAATCCCGAAAACAGAACCCCAAAATAGAACCCCAAAACAATCCCCCAAAATAGAACCCCAAAACAGCCACCCCTGAAAACAGAACCCCAAAGCAGAAGCCCAAAATCAGCCCCCAAAAATAGCTCCCCAAAAACAAAACTTCCAAAACCAGCCCTCCTAAAACAGCCCCCAAAAACAGAACCCTCGCACAGCCCCCAAAGAGCCCCCCACACAGCCTCAAGAGCCACCATAAGCCCCTGTGCCCTCCGACCCCACAGCCCCTACAGACCCCACCCCCACCGCCCCGATATCCCCTATAGCCACTATAGCCCCTATAGACACCACAGCCCCCATACCCCCATACCCCCAGAGCCCCCATAGCCTCCCCAAGGCCCCCACACCCTTACAGCCCCTGTACCCCTATACCCTGTACAGTCCCTGCAGTCTCCACAGCCCCCATATCCCCCATACCCCCACACCCTTCTACCTCCATATCCCCTCTATTCCCTATATCCCTTCTGTCCCCTATATCCCCCATCCATTATAGCCCCTATATTCCCCGTATCCCCATACTTCATATTCCCTGTATTCTCTCTATCCCCGTGTCCTCCATACCCCTATATCCTTTCCTTCTCCTATATCCCCCATACATCATATCCCCTATATTCTCCACATCCCCTCTATCCCCCATGTCCCTGATATCACCATATCCCCTATATTCTCCACATCCCCTCTATCCCCCATGTCCCTGATATCACCATATCCCCTATATCCCCCATATCCCTCCACCCCCTATAGTCCCCATACCTTCATAATCTGTGTAACTCCCATACCCCATGTCCCCCATTCCCTATATCCCCATACCCCTATATTCCCTGTATCACCTATAGCCCCCATGCCCCTCTATCCCCCATCCCCTATTTCCCCTCTATCCCCCATCCCCTATTTCCCCTCTATCCCCTATTTCCCCCACATCCCCCATACCCCTCTATCCCCTATTTCCCCCACATCCCCCATACCCCTCTATCCCCCAAACCCCATACCCCCTATGCTCCCTGTACCCCCGCTCTGCTCCCGCTCACCTGCAGCAGCAGCAGCAGCCGCCCCCTTGCCAGGGCCGAGAGCAGGTGGGTCAGGAGAGAGAACCCGGCCGGGGACACCCCCAGGGACCCCTGGGGATGTGGGGGGGTGGGGTTAGGGACCCCCAGGGACCCCACAAACGCCCAGAGACCCCTGGGGATGGGGGGGGATGGGGGGGGGTTAGGGACCCCCACAGACCCCCAGGACCCTACAGACCCCTAGGGACCCCTGGGGCCGGGGGGGGTGTGTGGGGGGGGGGGGTGTTAGGGACCCCCAGAGACCCCCAGGGACCCTACAGAACCCTAGGGACCCCGGGGATGGGGGGGAGGGTTAGGGACCCCTAGAGACCTCCCAGGAACCCCAGAGACCCCCTGAGACCATCCACAGCCACAGAGCCCCCCCAGCACCCCACAAACCCCCCAGACCCCCCCGCCATACCCCCAAATCCTCCAGCGAGGCCTCGACCAGGACGAGCTGGGGCTGGAACTGAGGAGACACCAGGGGGTCACAGCGGGATCAGACCCCAAACCCAGAGTGACCTCAAACCCACAGGGTCCCCAAATCCACACAGCAACCCCAAATCCCCACAGGGACCCCAAACCCAGAGTGACCCCAAACCCACAGGGACCCCAAATCCACACAGCAACCTCAAATCCCCACAGGGACCCCAAACCCACAGGGACCCCAAATCCACACAGCAACCCCAAATCCAAAGTGACCCCAAACCCACAGGGACCCCAAATCCACACAGCAACCCCAAATCCCCACAGGGACCTCAATCCCAGAGTGACCCCAAACCCACAGGGACCCCAAATCCATACAGCAACCCCAAATCCCCACAGGGACCCCAAATCCAAAGTGACCCCAAACCCAGAGTGACCCCAAATCCCCACAGGGGCCCCAAACCCAGAGTGACCCCAAACCCACAAGGACCCCAAATCCCCACAGGGACTCTCAAAACCCTGAAGGGAACCTGACTCACCCCCAGGACCCCCCAACCCCCCCCGGACCCCATAAACCCCACCATGCCCCCCCGTCCCCGCCCCACCTGGAAGGCGATGGGCAGCAGGATGTGGAAAGCGGCAGCGGCAAAATCCCCATCGGTGACACCGGGCTGGGACAGTGAGAGACCGGGGACCTATAGAGCCCTACAGAGCCCAATAGAGCCCTAGAAAGCCCTATAGAGCCTGGGTACCCTAGAGAGCACTACAGAACCCTACAGAGCCCAACAGAGCCCTAGAAAGCCCTATAGAGCCTGGGTACCCTAGAGAGCACTAGAGAACCCTACAGAGCCCAATAGAGACCTAGAAAGCCCTATAGAGCCTGGGTACCCTAGAGAACACTAGAGAACCCTACAGAGCCCAATAGAAACCTAGAAAGCCCTATAGAGCCTGGGTACCCTAGAGAGCACTAGAGAACCCTACAGAGCCCAATAGAGACCTAGAAAGCCCTATAGAGCCTGGGTACCCTAGAGAGCACTAGAGAACCCTACAGAGCCCAATAGAGACCTAGAAAGCCCTATAGAGCCTGGGTACCCTAGAGAGCCCTACAGAACCCTACAGAGCCCAACAGAGCCCTATAGAGGCTGCAGACCCTATAGAGCCCTACAGACATCCTAAAGACTCTACAGATCCATACAGAGCCTGCCACCCTACAACACTCTATAAAGCATAGAAATCCTATAGAACCTGAGCACCCTATAGAGTCCTATAGACCCTTGAGAACCCTACATACCTCTACACAACTCTGGGGATGCTAGAGAGTCCTACAAAGCCTAAGGATCACATAGAACCTGGGAATCCTACAGAGCTCTATGAAGCCCTGGGGACCCTATAGAGCCCTAGAGGCCCCTACAGATCTCCTGGAAACTCTATAGATGCCTACAGAGCCTGGGGACAGTATAGAGTCCTACAGAACCCTGGGGGACCCTATGGATCCCTATAGGCCCCTATAGACCCTGGGGAACCCTACAGACTCCTATGGAGCCCTGGGGACCCCACAAACCCTGATACATCCCTACACACCCCCTGGGGACCCTATAGATGCCTACAGAGCCTGGGGATCATATAGAGCCCTATAGAATCTTAGGGACTGTATAGATCCTTATAGGCCCCTATAAACTTTGGGGAACCCTACAGGTTACTATAGAGCTCTAGAGACCCTACAGACCTCTCTAGATCTCTAGGGACCCTAGACCCTACAGACACCCCTGAGAACCCTACAGACCCCTACAGACCCCTGGGGACCCTATAGATTTCTAGAGACCTACAAATGCTCCAGCTCCTATAGACCCCTGCAGGTCCTATAGACCCCTACAGACCTCTATAGGCCCCCCCTGCCCGTATAGACACTGCACAGCCCCCACTCCCTGCAGACCCAACTCCCCACAGATTCCATATAGACCCCCCAGGCCCATAATCCCCTATAGCCCCCTAGGCGCCTAACCCCCTATAGCCCCCTGGCCCTAAATCCCCTACAGCCCCCCACCCCTATAATCCCCTATAGGCCCTTCCCCCAATCTTTTATAACCCTCCAGTTCTGACAGCTCCTACATCCTCTATAACCCCAAGCCCCTATAGCTCCCTTTCCCCTATATCTACTATAAACCCCCAGCCCCCATATCCACTATACCCCCCAGGTGCCTTATATGTGCCCCCATATCCCCTATATATCCTCTGCATGTGCCTCCATACCTGCTTCCAGCACAGCTCCATGTTGAACACCCCCATCCCCTACAGCCCCCAAGTCCCCTATATCTTCTATAGGTCCCATATCCCCTATATTCCCTATAGCACCCACAACCTCATAACTTCTATATCTCCTATATCCCCATACCTGCTCCCAGCAGAGCTCCATACTGAACCCTCCCCATGTCCCCCACATCCCTGATATGTGCCCCCATATCCCCTATACACGCCCCTATATCCCCATACCTGCTCCCAGCACAGCTCCAAGCTGTACTCCTCCCATATCTCCTATATCACTCCTATAGATCCCGTACAGATCCTCTATATCCCCTATACGTTCCCTGTACCTGCTCCCAGCGCAGCTCCAAGCTGAACCCCTCTCCATACCCCTATATATCCTCTACAGATCCCCTACAGATCCCCTATATCCCCTGGAGATCCCCTATAGCCCCCGTACCTGCTCCCAGCACAGCTCCACGCTGAACCCCTCTCCGGGCCCCTGCCCGGCGCTCGGGGGTGGCTCCAGGCCCGATCGAGCCCCGAAATATAGCACACTGTAGGGGGGCATGACATGAGCACAGACCAGTGCGGACCAATATAGACCAGTACGGACTAGTATGGACCACTACAGACAAGTACAGAGCACTACTAACCAGTATGGACCAGTACAGAGCAGTACAGACTAGTACAGCCCAGTGTACCCAGTGCCACCAGTATGGCCCAGTAATCCCAGTACAGCCCAGTGCCCTCCCAGTATCCTCAGTATCCCCAGTATGGCTCCCAGTATTCCCAGTACAGCCCCCCAGTGTCACCAGCATGGCCCCTCAGCGCCCCCAGTATGGTCCCCACTGTCCCCAGTATGGTTTCCCAGTATCCCCAGTATGATTTCCAGTATGCCAAGTATCCCCAGTACAGCCCTGCAGTATTCCCAGTATCCCCAGTGCCCACCTGGGGTCCTCCTGGAAGAGCTGGGGGAGGCTCCGCCCGGGCCGGGGGCTCCAATCCACGATCAGGACACTGCGGGGGGCAGGGCTGGGACCCCAGATCCCCCAAACACCCCAAAACACCCTAAAAACACCCCAAACCCACACCAAAACACCCCAAAAATACCCAAAAAGGGACCTGGGCATTGTGCCCACCCCCAAACACCCCCCTACCCCAAAAAGGGGCCCAGGTATCTGAGACCCCCCCCAAAGACCTCAGCCCCCCCCAAAGGACTCAGGGGGGCCAGGGGGTGCTGGGCCCCCCCAGTCCCCCCCCATTGGGTGCCCCTCCCATTGGGTGCCCCCCAATCCCCCCCCCCCCAGTAGGTGCCCCCTCACCGCTGCACCCCCAGGTGTTTCTGCGCCACCCGCGTGGCCACAGCCGTGGGCTCAGGGGGGTCCTGGGCATCCTGGGAGCTGAGAAACGGGAGAGATCCCTATAGATCCCTATGGTTCCCTATAGATCCCTATAGATCGCTACACACTCCTACAGATCCCTATAAATCCTCATAGACCTCTATGGATTCCTATGGACCTCTATAAACTCCTATAGACTTCTACAGACCCCAATAGCCCCACAGATCCCTGTAGACTCCTACAGACCCCCATGGACCCCTATAGACCCCTATACACTCCTATAGAACCCCATGGATCCCAACAGACCCGCATGGATCCCTATGGACCCCTATACACTCCTATAGAACCCCATGGATCCCAACTGACCCCCATGGATCCCTATGGACCCCTATACACTCCTATAGAACCCCATGGATCCCTATGGACCCCTATTAACTCCTGCAGACCCTTATAGATCCCTATAGGCCTCTACAGACCGCTATAGAACCCTACAGATCCCTATAGACCCTGTGGATCCCTATGGACCCCTACGGACCTCTATAGAATCCTATGGATCCCTATGGATTTCCATAGACCCCTACAGATTCCTACAGACTCCTCCAAACCCATGTAGATCCTTATATATCCCCATGAATTCCTATAGACCCCTATAAACCCCCAGAAATAACCACAGGACCCCCACAGATCCCACAGACCTGCACAGAAATGTTAAATCCCATAAACCCTCACGTGATCCCACAAACCTCCTCCCAAACCCCACAGACCCCATAGTGACCCCTCCAGTCCCTACAGACCCCATATGGACCGCCCCAGCCCTCAAACCCACCCAGACCCTTCAACCTCCCAGACTTCCTCTCAGACCCCCCTGTAACCCTTTACTGTCCCCGCCCCCTTTTTGCCGCCCAAACCCCTCGTACCCCATTTCGCCCCCCGTACCCCATTTCCCCCCCATCCCATTTCCCTCCCATACCCCATTTCCCCCCCCACCCCATTTCCCCCATACCCCATTTCCACCTGCACCCCATTTCCCCCCCACCCCATTTTCCCCATACCCCATTTCCACCTGCACCCCATTTCCCCCTGTACCCCATTTTTACCCCTTGTACCCCATTTCTGCCCCCCCACACCCCATTTTTACCCCCCATACCTGATCAGCGCCACCCCATTGCGCAGGTTCCCCCCCAGAACCTGCTCCAGCAGCGCCAGCGCCGCCCCCACAGCCCGGCGGGGTCCTGACCCCCCCTGTGGGCACCCCAAAATCAGGTGGGGCTCTCCAAACCCCCGGGGAGACCCCCAAAATGGGGGAGGGCCCCAAAACCCCCGGGGGTGGGGGCAAATCCCCCAAAACGGGACTCAAAATCCTCCAGGGGGAACCCAAGGGTTTGGGGGGACCTGAAAACATGGAGGGGACCCCAAAAACCCCATGGGCAGGACCTGGGATCATGGGAGGCCCCAAAACCCCCATGGGAGGGACTTGGGATCAGAGAGGACCCCAAAAACCCCATAGAGGAACCCCAAAAACCCTCCAAAACCTTTGGGGGAAACCAAAACCTCCCCAGGGACCCAGGTGTCCAAAGGACCCCAAAACTCCCATGGGAGGGACCTCGAATTGGGGGGACCCCAAAACACCCAGTGAGACCCCAAAACCCCCATGGGGGGTCCCTGGTGCCCGAGAAGGGATTCCAAACCTTCCCCAGGCTTGCAGGGTTTTGGGGACCCCGAGATCGGGGCTGCTCACCTGAGGGGGGCTGTCGGGGGGCTCCAGTCGTGCCACGTACGAGGGGCTGAGGGACCCCAAAACCGTGCTCAGGGGTCCCCAGAGCCCCCAGAATCCTGGGGGACCCCCGATACTCCCATCCTCACCCCCAGGGCCTCCCCAGAATCTTGGGGGACCCCTAAACCCCACAGGGATCACCCAAACCTCCCTCAGCCTCCCTGATGCCAAAACCCCCTCAGACCCCTCAGTGACCCCCTAAATAACCCTGAGCCCCCCTCAAACCTCCCTCAGCCTCCCCAATGCCAAAACCCCCTCAGACCCCTCAGTGCCACCCCCAAATCCCCCCCAGACTCCTCAGTGCCCCCATCAAACTTCCCCCAGTCCCCCCAAAATCACCACCAAATCCCCCAGCCCCCCCACCTGTGCACCAGCAGCAGCTCCTCATCAGTGGCTGTGCGGCACTAGGGGGGAATGGGGGGTGTCAGGGGAGGTCCCCAAAATCCAGGGAGGGTCCCCAAAATCCACGGGGACCCCGAGATGGATGAGGGGCCCCAAAAGAGGAGGGGACCCGAATTTGGGGAAGGTCTCACCTGCACAGGGACGCAGCGCTGCAGCAGCCCCGCCAGCACCGGATCCCCGGGGGGGCTGCGGGGACCGCCAATGTCAGGAGTTTTTGGGGTGCTTTGCTGGGTTTGGGGGCACCCACTCCCCCCAAAACCCAGCAAAGCACCCCAAAAACCCCTGACATTTGGGTGAGGGGGAACTTGGGGTGTCCAGAAGCCCCCACCCCAATATCGGGGGGAGGCTGGAACAGGGGAGGAGGAGTTTGGGGGTGGGGGGACCCCAGTGTCTGGGGGGGTTGAGAAAGGGGGGATTTGGGGGTGATTTTTGGGGCATTTTGGGGGCAAAAGTCTGAGAGAGAGGTTTGGGGGACTTCAGGAAAAAGGAGTTTGGGGGGAGGGGGATTTGGGGCTTTGGGGGGAATTGGGGAATTTGGGGAATTTAGGGGGAATTGAACAAGGGGGATTTAGGGGTTTAGCAAGAATTGAAGAAGGGGGATTTTGGGGATTTTGGGGGAATTGAGTGAGGGGGATTTGGAGGTTTTGGGAGAAATTGAACAAGGAGGATTTGGGGAAAATTGAGTGAGGGGGATTTGAGGATTTGAGGGGAATTGAACATGAGGGATTTGGGGGTTTAGGAAGAATTGAACGAGGGGGGTTTTGGGGATTTGGGGGGAATTGAGTGAGGGCAATTTAAGGATTTGGGGGGAATTGAAGGAGGGGAATTTGGGGGTTGGGTGGAATTTGGGGGGTCCGTACCGGCCGTCCCCATGCTCAGCTCCATCCCCTCCATCACTGACCAGTCCTGTCCCAGTGGGGGCTGTGGCCTCTGCCCCCAAATCCTGCTCGGGGGGGAAGGGAGGGGGCAGGGGGCTCTGGGGAGTCCTGGGACACCCCAAAGGGATCCCCAAAAGGACTTCCCCAAAAGGAACTGAGGTTTGGGTCACCCCAAAGCCCCCCAGACCCTGGGGGTGTCCTGGCACCCCCATCCCCCAAAGGGACCCTAGTGTCCTGGGCCTTCCCCAAAAGAAACCAAAATTTGGCGTACCCCCACCCCCCCCACCAGTGGCTCCCGGTATTGGGAGCCCCCAGGGCACCCCAAATTTCCCCCCCATGAGCAGCTGCTGCATCCCCTCCTCCAGCCCCCCCCCCCCGTCTCAGAACTCCCCAAGACCCCATTTTTGGGGTCCCCCTGTTACCAGCTGCTCCATCCCCTCCATCCCCCGCATATCCCAGGACCCCCCAATCCCCCATTTTTGGAGTTCCCCCCTCCCAAACACCCATTTTTGGGCTCCCCCCCTCATTTTTGGGGTTCCCCACGTTACCAGCTACTGAAACCTCCCCATCTCCAAGACCTCCCAAACTCCCCCACTTTTGGGATTCCCCTCCTTTTCGGCAGCCCCCCCCCCCATTTTTGGGCCCTCCCCCCGCCGTTACCAGCTGCTGAAGCTCCGCCTCCAGCCCCGCCCTCCGGCCCCGCGCGCGCCCGCGCCGCCGCGCCTGGAACAGCGCCCCCTGCTGGGGGAGCCGCCGGCCCGCGCGGCCCTGGGCGGGGCCAGGTCAGACAAGCCCACAGGCCACGCCCACCGACCAGGCCCACCGAAACAACGCCCACAGCACAGCCACACCCCCGGCCCCCGCCCCTGCACAGAGACCACGCCCACCTCTGTGCGACCCAGGTTTTGGGAGGGGCTGTAAAAACCTCACCCATCGGAAGCCCCGCACCCGCCCCACAAACAGGGACCCCCCCATTTAGGGGGCGGGGTCTGAGGCCACGCCCCCACCCGCCAGGCCCCGCCTCCAGCGGCCCCACCCCTCTCACCATGGCAGCCGGGGGCTCTATCGGCGCGCGGGGGGGGGCATCGCGAGGGCCTGGGGGGGGACACGGGTCAGGGAACACGGGTTAGGGGACAGCGGAGGACAGCGGGGGACAGCGGGGAGGGGCGGGCCGGGCCTGCGGGACGGGAACACACGGGGCTGTGAGGGGAACGAGGATGGGCGCCGGGAGCTCCATGGGCGCGGGGCTCCATGGGCCGGGGAGGGCACGGGGGGTTCCGGGGGTCCGGGAGGGTCCCGCGAGGGGTCCAGGCGGGGTCCCACAGGGGCTCGAAGGTCCGGAGCCGCCTCGCTCACCTGCAGCCCCGCGCGACGCTGGCGCCGGGCGCGCCGCGATGACGTCAGGGGCGGGCGGGACCAGATCGAGGCTGAGGAGAGGGGTCAGGAGGGGGCGTGGCACAGTGAATCATGGGCGGGGATAACGGGGTGGGGTTTAATAAAGGAGCGCGGTCTAATGAGGAGCGTGGCCTGGCAGCTGCCAAACGGCCGCCGCTTTGCAGGCCGCCATGTTGGTTGAGCTAATGGGGGCCGCCGTGTTGGGTGTGCTGCATGGAGGTCGCCATCCTGGGACCAATTATACGTTGTCAATGGCAGTGGAGCACCTTTAAATAAGGATTTGTGTGGTTCCCCCAAACTACTGCCCCCACCCCGCAGAGGGAGCATGACCACCGCTTTCCCACCCCCCCTCATCCCAGCGCACCCCTAAAGAACGAGGTGCGAGCCAGGCTCCGTTTTGATACCAAACTGTATTGGGGTTCCTCCATTAGAGCTGTGGGCTGAGCCCAGGGGGGGCCGCGCTGGGGGTGGGGCTGTAGTCGCTGCTGGGGCCCCCCAGGAAGGGCCCGGGGGGAGCGAAGGGCAGCAGGTGCCCGGACAGGACCAGGGGCCCGAGGGCGAAGAGCGAGGCCGGGTCCTCGGTGGGGGGCTGGGGGGCCACGGGGGGGGGGCAGGGGGGGCCCCACCGAGGTTTCGGGGATGCCCCCAGGACCGGCGCCCCCCCCTTGGCGCCGCTTCTTGCCCTTGGCTGAGACCTTGCGGTTGCGGGTCTGGATCCCGTCCTTGCGCATGGTCAGCGGCCGGTTCACCTGGTGGGGAATGGGGGTTGGGGGCGGCTGGGCACCCCGGTGAGGGGTCTGCACCCCCCATCACCTGCACCCCATCACCCCAAAATCCATCACCCCAAAACCCCAAAATCCATCACAGCCCATCATCCCAAAACCCATCACAGCCCAAAACCCCAAAATCCATCCCAACCCATCACCCCAAAACCCCCAAATCCATCACAGCCCATCACCCCCAAAAATTCCCTCCCAGGTCCCCCATTACCCCCCTTGAGCTGAGAACCTGGGGGAATTTGAACATCCTGGGGTGGTTTTGGGATATTTTGGGATATTTTGTGGATATTTTGGGATGTTCTCTCACCCGGTGCAGTTTGTAATAGAGCCCGCAGGCGTTGCACACTGGGTCTCCGCGGGGGCTGCGCCTCCACAGCGTCGTGGTGCTGGTCTGGCAGTTGCTGCACACGGTGCCTGCACGTTTGCTCACCAGCTGCGGCAACGGGAACAGGGCACGGCTGAATTTGGGGTTCAGGTGGGGGAAGAAGAGGTTTTGGGGGGTTTAGGGGGGCTAGAAGGGGACTGGGGAGGATTAAAGTGGGTTTGAGCTGGATTTGGAGGCGTTTGGGGGGATCAAAAGGGGGTTTGGAAGAGTAGAAAGGGCGAGGAGGATTTTGGGGTGTCTGCAGGGACTGGATGGGGATTTGGGGGTGTAAGGAGGGCTTGGGGGGATTTGGGGGTTTGGGAGGATTTGGGGTATCAGGAGGACTAGAGGTAGATTTGGGGAGGACTAGAAGCAGTTTTGGGGTGTCAGGAGGGCTTGGGAGGAGATTTGGGGTATCTAGGGGGACTAAAGGTAGATTTGGGGGGACTAGAGGCAGTTTTGGGGTGTAAGGAGGGCTTGGAGGGATTTGGGGAGGGTTGGGGCACTAGAGAGGGTTTGGGGGGGGGACTTGAGGGGGATTTGGGGTGTAAGGAGAGGTTTGGGGGGATTTGAGAAGGTTTGGGGAAGATTTGAGGGGTTTGGGGGGGGAGCAGGGGGAGACTAGAGGGGTATTTGGGATATAAGGAGGGGTCTGGGGGAATTTGGGAGTCCCTGGAGGGGCTTTGGGCCTCAGGGGGGCTTTGGGGTCTTTGGAGCGGGTTTTGAAGTCCGCCAGGTGGATTTTGGGTCTCACCAGGCTCTTCTTGGGGTGGATTTTGGAGCCGATTGTGCCCGTTGAGCTGGTGGTTTGGGGTGGATTTTGGGGTGATTTAGGGTATTTTGGTGGGTATTTGCGGTGCTTATGGAGGGATTTTGGGGTTTTCACGGGCCTCCCACCAGGTGATTCTTGGCATAGATTCTGGGGCTGGTTGTGCCCATTGAGTCAGTGGTGTGGGGTGGATTTTGGGGTAATTTTGGGGTGGTTTATGGGTTATTTTGGGGTGGGTTTGGGGTGGATATTGGGTTACTTTGGGTTATTTAGGATTATTTTGGGATCTTTTGGGTGTTTTTGGGGCTCACCAGGCACTTTTTGGGGTGGATGAGCGGTCGGTTGTGCCTGTTCAGCCAGTGGTACAGGGTGGGTTTGGGATGGGTTTGGGGTTATTTTGGGTTATTTTGGGGTTTTTGGGTCTCACCAGGCGCTTTTTGGGGCGGATGAGCGGTCGGTTGTGTCCGTTCAGCCGGTGGTACAGCCCACAGGCGTTGCACAGGTAGTGCCCGGTGCCGTCCCGGCGCCAGAGTGGCGTCGCTGTGGCCCCGCAGTTCACACACTCCCGTGCCTCTGCCCAGTAACAACCAGTTAGGACCAGTATGGACCAGTATGGCCCACTATGGACCGGTACCAACCAGTACAGACCAGTACGGACCAGTATGGAGTGGTACAGAGCAGTACAGACCCGTAAGGACCAATACGGACCAGTATGGACCCGTAAGGACCAGTAAGAACCAGTACAGGCCAGTACAGACCAGTATGGACCATTAAGGACCAGTACAGACTAGTATGGACGAGTATGGACCAGTATGGACCAGTATGGGCCAGTAGGGACCAGTATGGACTGTACAAATCAGTACAAACTAGTACAGGCCAGTACAGATCAGTACGGACCAGTACAGACCACAATGGATATCCTGCACCAGTATAAACCAGTACAGACCAGTATAAACCCGTACAGACCACTATGGATATCCTGCACAAGTATAGACCAGTACAAACCAGTATAGAACAGTCACCAGTATAAACCAGTACAGACCAGTATAAGGCAGGACAAGGCACTGGGCAGCCCAGCATGCACCCCAGGGTGCTCCTGCAGCTCTGCCCAGTACAGCCCAGTATAAACCAGTATAAAACAATAGCAATCTCCAGAAAAACAATACTGACCAATACGGGCCAGTATGGACCAGTATAAACCAGTACAAGCAAACACAGACCAATCTGTGCCCCATTATGAACCATTCCAGGCTCCAGTATGAATGAGTACAAGCTTCAGTACATACCAGTACGATCTCCAGTATAAACCAGTATGACCTCAGTAAGCTTCCTAGTATATCTCAGTGTGAACCAGCACACCCCAGTAAGCTCCTCTAGTCCCTCCCAGTGCCCTCCCAGTCCTTTCTAGTCACTCCCAGTGCTGCCAGTGCCCTCCCCCAGTCCTTCCCAGTCCCCCCCAGTGCTCCCAGGGCTCCCAGTGTCTCCCCCAGTGTCCCCCAGTCCCTCCCAGTGCTCCCAGTCTCACCGCAGGCCGGGGTGGGCGGGGCCAGCAGAGGTCCCGGAGGGGGCGGGGTGCGGGGGGGCTGCAGCAGCTCCAGGAACCGGGGGGGCTCTGGCGGGGGAGGGGACCAGGAGGGGCCCCCCAGGGACCCCCCCTCAGGCCAGGACACCAGGGACAGGCGGCCTGGGGACAGGGCACAGCATCAGGGGGACAGCGGGGACACTGGGGGACATTGGGACACTGGGGGAATTGGGGACACTGGGGGTATTGGGGACATTGGGGATACTGGGGGGACTGGGGACATTGGGGACATTGGGCACATTGGGGACGCTGGGGGGATTGGGGACACTGAGGGGATTGGGGGACATTGGGGACATTGGTGGACATTGGGGACACTAGGACATTGGGGGGGGGGACATTGGGGACACTGGGGACACTGGGGGACATGGGGGGCATTGGGACATTGGGGGCATTGGGGATACTGGGGGGACTGGGGGACATTGGGGACATTGGGGACACTAGAACATTGGTGGGATTGGGGACACTGGGGACACTGGGAGACATGGGGGGCATTGGGACATTGGGGGTATTGGGGATACTGAGGGGATTGGGGGACATTGGGGACATTGGTGGACATTGGGGACACTAGGACATTGGGGGGATTGGGGACACTGGGGACACTGGGGGACATGGGGGGCATTGGGGATACTGGGGGGATTGGGGGACATTGGGGAGATTGGGGACATTGCGGGGATTGGGGGACATTGGGGGTTTGGGGATATTGGGGACAGTGAGACAGTGTGAGGAGGGGACATGGGGAACAGCAGGGACAGCGATGGGGGCATTGGGAACGTTTGGGACAAGGGAGAGCAGGGTAGCACAGCAGGGGACACAGATGGGGGGGTCGGGGGGACATTGGGGACAAGGGACAGAGATGGGGGGGTCGGGGGGACATTGGGGACAAGGGGACAGCGTGAGGGACACAGGGACATTGGGGACAAGGGGGGACATTGGGGACGGGGAGACAGATGAGGGAGGGGTCGGGAGGACATCGGGGACAAGGGGGGACATTGTTAAGTGGGGGCTTGGGGACATTGGGGACACTGGTTCATGGGGGACACAGGGACAGTGTGAGGAGACACAAGGACATCGGGGACAAGGGGAGACATTGGTAAGTGGGGGCTTGGGGACATTTGGGACAATGGGGACATGGGGGGAAAATGGTGAGGGGGGTGAGAGGGCACAGGGGGACTTTGGGGGACAAGAGGGGGCATTGTTGGGGTCACGGTGACGGGGACAGGGGGATGGGGGACATGGGAGGATATTGGGGACAAGGAGAATGGGGGACATGGGGGGACACGGCAAGGGGGAAAGAGGGGACACTGGGGACAGCGGGGACAGACGGGGACTGAGGATGGGGGGAACGGGGGGGGACACTGGGGACAGGGGACACACAGGGAACAGGGGGACATGGGGATGGGGGGACAGGGGGGACACCGAGGGGACACAGAGGGGACGGGGGACACAGAGGGGACAGAGGGAGACAGAGAGGACATGGGGGGGACACTGGGAACACAATGGACACAGAGGAGACACTGAGGAGACACTGAGGGGACATTGGGGACACAGGGCTGGGCGGTACCTGGTGGGGGGAAGGGCCCCAGCAGCCCCCCTGGCTCCAGCCCCTCGGGCGCCCCCAGCCCCAGGAACGGCCCCGGCTCCTCGGGGAACGGGGGGGGCGCCTCCGGCCCCCCCAACGCCACAAACTCCATGGCACCCCAAAATCCACTGGGGGGGCAGGGCCGCCTGCAGAGACTCCCAGTCAGCACCCCAAAAACCACCACTGCACACCAAAACCCCTCAGTGACCCCCAAAACCCCTGAGTGACCCCCGGTCAGCACCCCAAAAACCACCAGTGCACACCAAAACCCCTCAGTGACCCCAAAACCCCTGAGTGACCCCCGGTCAGCACCCCAAAAACCACCAGTGCACACCAAAACCCCTCAGTGCCCCCCGGTCAGCACCCCAAAAACCACCAGTGCACACCAAAACCCCTCAGTGCCCCCCCCCGGTCAGCACCCCAAAAACCACCAGTGCACACCAAAACCCCTCAGTGACCCTCAAAGTTCATGTATGCCCCCTGGGTCAGCACCCCAAAAACCACCAGTGCCCCCCGAAATCCCTCAGTGCCCCCTAAAACCACGAGTGCCCCCCAAAAACACGAGTGCCCCCCAAAACCCCTCAGTGCCCCCAAAATCCATGTGTGCCCCCCAGATCAGCACCCCAAAAAACACCACTGCCCCCCAAAACTGAGTGATCCCGGGGTCAGCACCCCAAAAAACACCACTGCCCCCCAAAACCCCTGAGTGCCCCCCAAAATCCACCAGTGACCCCCAAAAACCCTGAGTGCCCTCCGGTCAGCACCCCAAAAACCACCAGTGCACTCCAAAATCCCTCAGTGCCCCCCAAAACACCTGAGTGCCCCCCAAAATTCCTCAGTGCCCCCCAAAATCCATGTGTGCCCCCCAAAATCCCTCAGTGTCCCGTAAAACCCCTGAGTGCCCCCCAAAAACCACGAGTGGCCCCCAAAACCGCTCATTGCCCCCCAAAAACGAGTGCCTCCCAAAACCCCTCAGTGCCCCTCAGATCAGCCCCCCAAAACCCCGTAGTGCCCTCCCCCAAAATCCCTCAGTCTCCTTAGATCACCACCCCAAACACCCCAAATCCCTGAGTGCCCCCAAATCAGCACCCCAAAACCCATGAGTACCCTCCAAAACTCCTGAATGCCCCCCCATATTAGCACCCCAAAAACCCATGTGCGCCCCCAAATGAGCACCCCAAAACCCCCCCATGTGCCCCCCGAATTATCATCTGGCCCCCTGGGGCCCCCAAACCCTCAAATCCCCAAAACAGGGAGTGGGGTGTCCCCAACCCCTGGGGGTCACCCCCCCCTCCTGCCCCAAATTATCACCCGGACCCCTGGGGACCTCCAAACCTTTGTCCCACAACGGTGGAGTCCTGCACCCTCGGCTGCCCCCCCAAATTAACACCTCAATCTCTGAAACCCCAAATTTGAGGAGGGGGACCCAAACCCCTGGGGACCCCCAATGCCCAAAGTCCCCAAATCGGGGGTCCCAGACCCCAGGGTGCCCCCCAAATCAGCACCCAGCCCCCTCCTCCCCCTCCCTGACCCCCCAGGGATTTGGAGGTCCCCAGATACCCCCCGACCCCCCAAATCCCGGGGGGGTCCCTGACCTGGAGCCGTCGTGTCCCAGCTCAGATGGACGGACAGACAGACACTGGGGGAGGGGCGGCCCCGCCCTGGGGCTGGGTGGGTGGGGGAGGGGCTCTGGGACCCCACCCCTGCCTGCCCCCCTCTCCTACACCCCAAAAATCCGGGGGGGCCCTGAGTCAGGGGGGTTTTGGGGGTGCAGAGCCCCCCGGCGCCTGCGGGGGCCGGTGGGGTCTAGAGGGTTGGGGAGATTTTGGGTGTTGGGGGCATTCTAGAGGTGCTGGGGTTGGGAGGGTCGGGGGGATTTTGGGGGTTTGGGGCGTTTTGGGGGTGCTGGGGTTCGGGGGGGTGGTAACGGCCCCGGGGCTGCCCGGGGCTGATAAGGCCTTATCAGATTTTGGGGCCCAGGCGGTTGGTTCGGGGGGGCCGGGCGGGGCCAGCGCTCTTTATCAGCCCCGGCCAGAGCGGGGGGACCCCCCGGGGGGGGCAGGGCAGGGCTGGCGCCGCGCCCCGAATTCGGGAACGGTGGGAACGGGGCTGCACCCCAAAATGGGGCTGGGACCCTGAAATGGGGGGCTGGAACCCCAAAATTTGGGATTCACACCCTGATATTTGTGTCTAACACAGAAATGGGGGCTGGCACCCCTAAACAGGACTGGCACGCTGAAATGGGGGCTGGGACCCCAAAATGGGGGCTGGCACCCCAACATGGGAGCTGGCACCCAAAATGGGGCCTGGCACCCTGAAATGTGAAGCTGGCACCCCAAATACGGGCCTGCGCCGGAATTGGGGGCCTGGCACCCTGAAATGTGGGGCACTGATACCCCAAAACGTGGGGCTGGCACCCGGAAATGGGGGCCTGACATAGAAATGTGGAACTGACACCCCAAATTCAGGCCTGGCACGGAAATGTGGGCCTCACACCCCAAAATTCGGGATTGACACCCTGAAATTCAGGCCTGACACCCTCATTCAGGACCGACAGCCCAAAATTTCAGACTGACACCCCAAATTTGGGTCTGAAACCCCAAAATTGGGGCCTGATACCTCAAAATGTGGAACTAACACCTCCAATTCTGAGCCTGACACCCCAAAATTCAGGCCTGACACCCAAAAATTTGGCGTTGACATCTCAAAATTCGGGCCTGGCACCCGAATTCAGGCCTGACACCCCAAAATTGGGGTCTAAACCCAAAATTCCGGCCTGACACCCCAAAATGTGGGACTGACACCCCAAATTCAGGCCTCACACTCCAAATTCTGAGTCTGACACTCCAAATTCGGGGATTTAGGCCCAAACTTCAGGATCTCTCAGCCTCAAATTTGAAGTTTTCAGCGAGAAATTTGCAATTTTTGGTCTGAAATGAATTTTTTTCAGCACCAACATTGGTTTGAACTGTAAATTTGACATTTTTAGGCCTTAAAATACTCAGAGCATAACAAGAAAAAAACACTGTCGGCCTCAAAAATTGAGGTTTCAAGGAAGAAAAAAAGGATTTCCAATCTAAAATTTGACAGCTTCAGCCCAAAATCAGGGTTTTCAGCACAAAATTTGAAGCTCCCAAGTAAAAATTATGGATTTTTGGCCTCGAGTTCACATTCTTCAGCAGCAAAATGAAGACTTTGAGCCCCAAATTGAACATTTTTAGGCATCAATGTACCAAAAAGAGCATTTTTGAGGGCAAAACTGAGTTGGGAGCCCCAAATGTTGAAGTTTGAGGGTAAAATTCACAATTTTCAACCTAAAATCAAAGATTTTTGGATTGAAGTTCAGGAGTTTCAGCCTAAAATTTGAGGTTTCAGGGTAAAATTTGTCATTTTCAGCCAAAGTTTGGGATTTTCAGCCTCAATTTCAACATTTTGGCATCAAAATGGGGATTTTTCAGTCTTAATTTTATTTTTTTGGCAACAAATTGGGGAAATTTATCTGCAAATCTGACATTTATTGGCCTCAAAATTGGGTTTTTCAGGAAGAAACGGAGCCCAAAGTCCCAAAATTGGGGTTTTTAACCTCAAAATCAGACAGTTTAACCTAAAATTGCTATTTTCAGTCCCAGATTGGCAATTTCAGAGACCAAACTGAGAATTTTGATCTTAATACCAGGACTTGGATATTTTTGGTCCAAAATTGTCATTTTTTGGCACCAAATTCAGCTTTTTGATTCCAAATTTGGCATTTTCAGCCCCAAAACCAAAGATTTTCGACCCACTACTGGAATTTTCAGCCTGAAAATTCTATTATCCACCCCCAAAAATGGGATTTTTCAGTTCAAAATGACAAATTTCAACCCAAAATTGGGAATCTTCACCCGAAGTTAGGAGATTTAACCCAAAACTGAAATATTCAAGCTGAATTTGAGGTTATCAAGATAAAGCTGAAAATTTTCACTGTGGAATTTTGTAGCCTAAAATTGGGGATTTTTTACCAAAACTCGGGGACTTTTTACCAAAACTCAAGAATTTTCACTCTGAACCTGAAGATTTTCAGACCCACATTTCCAACCTCCCAAAATGAGATTTTCCCCCCCCAAATCTGCTGCCCTCACCTGGGGTTTGGGCTCAAATCCAGCAGTTTTGGGTCAAGTCTGTGCATTTTTCATCTCTTGCTGCTTCTGGCCCCAAATCCGACTTTTTGGGGTGAATTTTCACCATTTTTGCTGCTCCTGGAACTGGTTTGGCACTGGAGGGGGATGGGGGGGCCCAGGGTCTGGGGTCCGCCTCCCCAAATCCGGGGGGATCATCAGGAGTCCCCCAAAATGGGATGAGAGGCAGTGGGGGGGGGTGTGTCAGGGGGTCCTCAAACTCGGGGAGAGGTCTCAGGGCCCTCCAGGGGGGGTCTCTCAGGTTGGGGAGGGGTCTCAGGGCCCCCTGGGGGGGCAGTGGGGGTCTCTCAGGGGGTATTTCAGGTTGGGGAGGGGTCTCAGGGCCCCCCGGAGGGGCAGTGGGGGTCTCTCAGGGGGTCTCTCAGGTTGGGGAGGGGTCTCAGGGCCCCCCGGGGGGGCAGTGGGGGTCTCTCTGGGGTCTCTCAGGGCCCCCCGGGGGGGCAGTGGGGGTCTCTCAGGGGGTCTCTCAGGTTGGGGAGGGGTCTCAGTGCCCCCCGGGGGGGCAGCTCCAGCGCCGTGTCCAGGCTGAAGTCGGGGGGCTGCCGGGACCCCCCCGGGGGTGGGGGAGGGGTCAGCTCCTGGGGGCCGAAGAAGAAGGGGTGCAGCAGGGCCTGGGCGGGAAGGGAGGGGTCAGGGGAGGCCAGGACCCCCCCTGAACACACCTGGGACTCCCCCCCAAACACACCTGGGACCCCCAAGCACACACCTGGGACCTTCCCCAGCCCTCCAGACCCCTCCCACCCCCGCAGGGCTCTCCCTGCTGGGCTCAGGGGCGGGGTCTGATCAGCCCTGTTACCTGGGCAGGGCTGATCCAGGGGCACCCCGGGACCCCCAAAACCCCCCAGGACCCCCCAAACACCTCTGGGATGCCTCCAAACCCTCCCAAATTCCCCCCTAGTTTACCCCTAACCTGGTGTGCCCGTGGGCCCAGCCATGCCCGGTGCCACAGCAGGGCTGAGGGTACCCTGGGACCCCCCAGTACCCGCAGGACCCCATCCCCACCTGGTGAGCCCGGGGCCGCAGCCGGGCCCGGTGCCACAGCAGGGCTGAGGGCGCCCAGTTCCCCCAGTCCCCCCAGTTCCCCCATCCCCACCTGGTGAGCCCGGGGCCGCAGCCGGGCCCGGTAGCGCAGCAGGCTCCGCAGCAGGTCCAGTGCGGCTGCGTCAGCACCCGGCACGAGCAGCTCCAGCGGCGGCGGCGCCCGTGGCCGGAACCGCAGCTTGGGGAAATCAGGCAGCTCGGCCAGCTCCTGGGGACAGCACCAGTACGGACCCGTATGGACTGATATGGACCGGTACGGACATGTATGGACCAGTAAAAAACAGTACAGACCAGTACGGACCAGTGTGCACTGGTACTGACCAGTACAGACAAGTATGGACTGATAAAAATTGGTATTGACCGGTCAAAAACAGTACAGACCAGTACGGAGCGGTATGGACCGGTATTGACTGGTATGGACCAGTATGGATTGGTATGGGTCAGTACGGAGCAGTACCTGCCTGTAGCCACCAGTATGACCCAGCGCTCCCAGTGTCCTGCACTTTGCCCTCCCCTCTCCCAGAGCCCCTCACTCCCTTTCCCAGTGGTCCCAGTGCTCTCCAGTGCTCCCAGTACCCTCCCAGTGCTCCAAGTGCCTCTCACTCCCTCTCCCAGTCCCTCCCAGTGCTCCCAGTGGCCCCAGTACCGGCCAGTCCCGCGGGCTGGGCGTGCCCAGCGCTCTGAGCACGCAGCAGAGCTGCTCGATGTCGTTCTCGCCCGGGAACAGCGGTGACAGCGTCAGCAGCTCCCCGAAAATACAGCCCACAGCCCTGGGGAACCCCAAAATACAGCCCAGGGGAACCCCAAAATAAATACAGCCCACAGCCCTGGGGAACCCCAAAATACAGCCCAGGGGAACCCCAAAATAAATACAGCCCATGGCCCTGGGGAACCCCAAAATACAGCCCAGGGCAATCCCAAAATACAGCCCACGGCCCGGGGGAACCCCAAAATACAGCCCAGGGGACCCCAAAATAAATAGAGCCCACGGCCCTGGGGAACCCCAAAATACAACCCACGGCCCTGGGGGACCCAAAATACAGCCCTGGGGGGACCCCAAAATACAGCGCACAGCCCTGGGGACCCCAAAATAAATACAGCCCATGGCCCTGGGGAACCCCAAAATACAGCCCTGGGGGGACCCCAAAATACAGCCCACGGCCCTGGGGAACCCCAAAATAAATACAGCCCATGGCCCTGGGGGACCCTAAAATACAGCCCAGGGCCCTGGTGGACCCAAAAAATACAGCCCTGGGGAACCCCAAAATACAGCCCTGGGGGGACCCCAAAATACAGCCCAGGGCCCTGGGGGACCCAAAAAATACAGCCCTGGGGAACCCCAAAATACAGCCCTGGGGGGGACCCCAAAATACAGCCCACAGCCCTGGGGAACCCTAAAATACAGCCCTGGGGAACCCCAAAATACAACCCACGGCCCTGAGGGACCCCAAAATACAGCCCAGGGCCCTGGGGGACCCAAAAAATACAGCCCTGGGGAACCCCAAAATACAGCCCACAGCCCTGGGGAGCTCTAAAATTCAGCCCGGGGCCCTAGAGAACCCCAAAATACTACCCATGGCCCTGGAGGACCCCGGAATCAGGGGGACCCCCCAAATTCCAGGGGATCCGCAAAATCCCGGGGTGGACCCCAAAATCCCAGGGGGACACCCATGCACCAAAGGGAGACCTGGAATTCCAGGCTGGGGGGACGGGGGGGAACCCACAAAATCCAAAGGGGGACCCCAAGATCAAGCAGAGCTGGGGAAAGGGTGAGTGGGGACCCCAAGACCCTGGGAAAGACCCCAAAATCCCAGGAGGCCCCCCAAAATTCCAGGCAGGAGCCCCAGAAACAGGCGCTCACCACAGATCCACTCCCTCGTCGTAGTGCCGGGCACCGTAGAGCAGCTCGGGGGCTCTGTACCACCTGGAAAATGGGTGTCGCGGGGGCCCTGGCTTTTGGGGGACACCTTGACACCCTGGGGAGGGGGACACTCCAAAACCCAGTACCTGGTGGCCACCTGGTGGCTGTAGGGGCGCCCCGGGGGGGGGCCCAGCACCCGTGCCAGCCCGAAATCTGCCAGCTTAAGGCGCCCGGCGCTGTCCAGCAGCAGGTTGGCTGGTTTGAGGTCCTGCACCCCAAAACCGGCGTCAGGGGCGGCCCAGGACTCGGGGTACCCCCAGTGCCCCACAGAATGGGAGCAGGGTCCTGCTGGAATGGGAACAGGGTCCTGCTGCACCCGCAGACTGGGGATCCCCAGCCCAGTTTTTTAATGGGTCTTTTCTGATACGCTTTTTTTAATGAATTTTAAATGCATTATTTTTAACGCATTAAAAATAAGTGAGCAAAAAGTTACAGTATTTTTTGCAGAAATATATTATTACTTTAAAAGAATCCCTCAGCACTTAATATAAGCCAAGAAAGTAAATTCTTCTCTGCTTCACTGTGCTTCGTTTTGAAAAGTAAAAATGAACCTTTGTCTATGATTATGTGTACAAATGGTCTTTTGGTTGTTTACATTCAGTATCTGACCAAATAAAGAAGTCAAAAAATTAAATATTTGAGAATGCTTTTTTTTAAATCTGCTTATTCACTTTCATTTGTACTGAGCATCCCAAAGTGTTGGAGTTTTTTCTCTTGAAAAAAATGCTTGTGATTCAAATTAGAGTGTTGTAATTGCTTGAACAACTCGGTAGCTTTCCATCCAAATGTCCTGACAAAGTACTAACTCTTAACATAACAATTTAAAATCAAAAATTGCTTTAAATTTGCTTGCTTTAGGTACACAGTGTCTGGAGGTTTTGGGGTGCCCCCGGCACCATGGCCCTGCCGCAGATATTGAGGTCCCTTTCAGGTCTTGGTGCGCACTCCAGTCTTGGGGTGTCCTGCAGCTGTCTGAGACATTCCTCTCACCCCCCCAGTTCTGGGGTTCCTAACTGCTTGGGTGCCTCCCCACCCGAGTTTTGGGGTACTCATGTGGTGTGGGAGGTGCTGCTGGGGCCTCTTCCCAGTTCCAGGGTCCCCCTCCAGTTTCATGGCTCCCCCCTATTTTTGGGGTCCCTCCTTATTTCGGGGTGCCTCACCTACTACAGCAGGCGGTGCTGGTGCCCCCCATTCCCCATACCCTCCTGTTTTGGGGTCCCCCATTCCCGTTTTTGGGGTCCCTCACCCTGTCTTGGGGCTCACCGGTGCAGCAGGTGGTGCTGGTGCCCCCATTCCCATTTTTGGGGTCCCCCATTCCCCTTTGGGGCTCACCCGGTGCAGCAGGCGGTGCCGGTGCACATGGCCCAGCCCCCGCAGGGTCATGGCGAGCAGTGCCCGCACTCGGGCCGGGGGCAGTGGGGCGGGGGCCGCACGCAGGAGCCCCCCCAGGTCTCCCACCAGCAGCTCCAGAGCCAGAACCACGGCGGGACCCTGGGCAAAGGCGGCGCAGAGCCGGATCACCTGCGGGGACAGTGGGGACAGTGAGACTGGAGCCAGAACACCTGCAGGGACAGCAGCAGGGACAGCAATGGGGACAGCAATGCGGACAGTCACACCCAGGGACAGCAGGATTGGAGCCAGATCACCTGCGGGGACAGAATGGGGACAGCGGTGGGGACAGCTGTAGGGACAGTAGGACTGGAGCCAGAACACGTGTGGGGACAGCAGCAGGGATAGCAATGGGGACAGCAATGGGGACAGTCACACCCAGGGAGAGCAGGATTGGAGCCGGATCACCTGCGAGGACAGCAGTGGGGACAGTGGGACTGGACCTGGATCACCTGGGGGGACAGCAATGGGGACAGTGACACCCGGGGGGACACCGAGACTGGAGCCAGATCACCAGCGGGGACAGCAGGAACAGCAACAGGGACACTGGGGACATTGAAGACATTGGGGACACTGCAGACAGTGAAGATTGGAGGGGACACCAGCATTGTAGCTGGATCACCTGCAGTGACAGCGGGGACAGTGATACCCAGGGACAGCTGGGACAGCAGTGGGAACAGCAGTGGGAACAGTGACACCCGGGGGGACAGCAGTGGGGAGAGCGGAGACATCAAGACATCAGTGGGGATATCAGGGACACTAGGGACAGTGAAAACTGGAAGGGACACTAGGGCTGGTTTGTTCACCAAAGAGGACAGCAGGGGCAGCAGTGCAGGCATTACTGGGGACATCGAGGACATTGGGGCCACTGGGGACAGTGAAAACTGCGGGGACCCAGAGTTGGAGCCAGATCATGTCCGAGGGAGCATCGGGGACATTGGGGTCAGTGACACCTGGGGGGGGACACCGTGACTGGAGCTGGCTCACCTGCAGGAAGGGGACACCGAGGGGACATTGAAACTGGCGGGGGGGGAACACGGGAGGGGCAGGGGTATCCTGGAACTGGGGAGGAATGGGGGAGCCCAGGAGACCCCAAAAAAGTGGGAACCCTGAAACTGGGAGGAAAGGCGTTACCCCGGGATTTTGGAGGGGCAATAGGGACTGAGGGGGGCACAGGGTTTGGGATCACTCACATGGGGGTGCGCCTCGATCTCCCGCAGGGCCTTGATCTCGCGCAGGGTCTGGGGGGGCACCCCGTCCTCAGGGCGCCGCAGGGGCACCTTCTTGAGGGCCACCAGCTCCCCGGTCTGAGGGAGACATGGGGGGCTCAGGGGGGACACGGGGCCCACAGCCCGCTCCGCCGGGCCCCACAGCAGCTCCCCCCGGCCCCACAGCGCGCTCCCCCCGGCTCCCCAGCCGCTCCCCCGGTCCCACAGCCGCTCCCCTCGGCCCCACAGCCGCTCCCCCCGGCCCCACAGCCCGCTGCCCCCGGCCCCACCTCCCGGTGTTTGGCCTTGAACACGACGCCGTGCGCGCCCTCCCCGATGCGGCCCAGCACGATGTACTGGTCCATGTTGGTGGTACTGGGCGGGCGCGGGGCATTGTGGGCCGGGGTCGGACCTCCACCGGCCCACAATGCCTCGCGCGGCGCCGGCGGCATCTGGTTGCCATGGCGATAGGCCGCGCCCTTGACAACCAGCCATAGCAACAGCCAATCGTGCCCCGCTCTGAGCATAAGGCCCCCGCCCCCAGTAACGCAATCCGCGACAACAGGCCACGCCCCTAGCAACCACCCGCTACTTCCTGAAAACAAACCCCGCCCCTAACAACCGGGTCAGGTCCGTAGCGACCAGATCCCGCCCCCAGCAACACAACCCGACCGTAGCAACACAGTCCAGCTCCCCGGCAACAAGACCCCGCCCATAGCAACAGAGTTCCGCCCTTGACAACCAGGCCCCGCCCCCCGGCATCCTCCGCTCCCCGGCAACCGCGCCCCGCCCCTGGCAACGGCCGCCCCGTCGCGCGCCGCCATTTGGCCGCGCCGCACTCTGATTGGTCAGCGCGGCAGCGCGGGGAGGCACGGCGGGCACTGATTGGTGCGCGCTGGCGCTCCGCCACTTTCCCCTCAGGCGGGCGGGCGGCGGCGCCGGGCGGGGCGCGGGCGGGGGGATTCGGGAGGGTTTTGGGGGCGTTTGGGGTTTTTTGGGGGATCCCGGCACGCAGCGAGCCCCGCTCGGGTTGGGATGGCGGCCTTACCTCCGCGGGAGTTCGCGGCGCAGGTGCTGCCCGGCTGCGTGGTGCCCACGGCGCGCCAGGGCCTGGCCCAGCTCTGGCCGCTGCTGCTGCTCTGCCTCGGGGCGCGGCTGCTGCACCGGCTGCGTGAGTGGGACCGGAGAGGGGGGACGGGGATTTTGGGGGACCCGGAGTGTGGTGGGACACCCGAGGGGCTTTCGGGACTCTGGGGAGGCCGGAGGGTTGTGGGGTTCCGGCGATCTGGGGGAGTCGAGGGTGTCTGGAGGGTCCCGCCTACTGCAGCGGCTCCATGAGGGGCCGGGAGTCCGGGAGGGGTTCGAAGAGTTGGGGTACATCCGGGGGTCTGGGGGAACCGGGGGGTCCTGGGGCTTTGGGGGCTCGGGGGTGTCTGGGTGTTTTGGGGTCTGGGGGCGGCTGAGCGGAGCCGAGGGGTCGGGAAGAGCTGGGGGGTCCCGGGGGGCCCCGGAGATCTGGATGGATCCGGAGTCTGGAGGGGCTCGGGGGAGATGGGAGAGTGGAGGGCCCGGGGAAGATTCGGGGCTCTGGGGAGGGGTCCCGCAGGGTTTTTGGCGTTCCGGGGGCTCTCCCAGGTTTCGGGGCGCCCCCCTGACCCCCTGTGGCACAGCCCTGCCGCGCGGGGGGAAGCACGCGGGGGCGGCGGCCGGGGGGCTCCTGGCCCTGCACCATTTCTTCGGGACCCAGGCGCTATGGGTGGCTCTGCTGAGCGGGCTCTGCGTCCTCACCCTCCTGCTGAGCCGCGCCCGCGCCCAGAGAGGGCTCTGCCTCGCCCTGGCCGCTCTCAGCTACCTGCTCATGGGGTACGGGCTCTGGGAGCGTGACTGGGGGCACTGGGAGGCACTGGAAGTAGGGTTGGGTGTGATCTGGGGGTGCTAGGAGGGCGTCCAGGAGAGCTCTGCCTCATCCTGGCTGTTCTCAGCTACCTGCTTATGGGGTATGGGGTCTGGGAGGGGGACTGGGGGCACTGGGAGGCACTGGGAGGGAGGTTGGGGGTGATTTGGAGGTGCTGGGAGGGAATCCAGACGGGCTCTGCCTCATCTTGGCTGCTCTCAGCTACCTGCTCATGAGGAACAGAGTGCTGGGGAGTCCTGGGAGGGGTTTGGGGGTTATGGGAGGGGATTTGGGGCACTGGGAGGGTCTCGGAGGGGTTTGGGGGTGCTGGGAGGGGATTTGGGGCATTGGGAGGGACTGGGGAGGGGTTTGGGGGTACTGGGAAGGTCTTGGAGGGGTTTGGGGTCCTCTGGGAGGGGGATTGGGGCAGTGGGCGGGGTGTTTGAGGCAGTGGGAGGGACTGGGAGGGGTTTGGGGGGCACTGGGAGGGTCTGGGAGGGGTTTGGGGGCACTGGAGGATGCTGGAAGCTCCTGGAAGAGGAATTGGGCAGAAGTTGTGAAGAACTGGGAGTAACTGGGAAGGATTGAAGGTGTTGAGTGGGAGGGAGGTGAGGGGCGCTGGGATGAACTGGGGCATTGGGCTGAACTGGGGAGTTGATTGCACTGAACTGGGAGTGACTGGGAGCCCCCCCCAGGGAGCTGCACATGGTGGACACGGTCACCTGGCACAAGATGCGAGGTGAGACCCCCACCCCACCACTCCCCCCGCCCCCCAGGACCCCCAGATCCCCCCCTGAACCACACAGATCCCATTCCCCCCTCCCCCCATGGTTTGGGGATTCCTCCAGTTTTGGGGTCCTCCCTGATTTTGGGGTCCCACGGTGCCACCGATGGTGGTGGCCCTGACTGTGACACCCCCCTCCCTTTCCCTCCAAGATCCTCCAAATTTCCCCCCACCTTTGAGCCCCCAGACCCCTGGGGACTCCCCACATTTTAGGACCCCCCAATTTGGGGTCCCCATGGATTTTGGGGGAAGCACAGATGGTGGTGGCCTTGAAGGTGACCCTCCCTCCCCCTGAGCCCGCAGACCCATGGACAATCTGGGGCCCCCCATTTTGGGGTCCTGGCTGATTTTGGGGTCCCAGGGGCAGAGATGGTGGTGGTACCCCCGTTTTGAGGTGCTGACTTTGGGGTGCTATCTGATTTTGGGGTGCTGGTTCATTCTGGGGTCCCAGGGGCTCAGATGGTGGTGTGACCCCCAATTTTGGGGTCCTCATGGATTTTGGGGTCCCAGGGGTGCAGATGGTGGTGTGATCCCCCATTTTGGGGTGTGTCTGATTTTGGGGCGCTGTCTGACTTTGGATGCTGTCCTATTTGGGTCCCAGGGGCGCAGGTGGTGTTGTGCCCCCCCATTTTGGAGCTCTCATGGATTTTGAGGTCACAGGGGCACAGATGGTGGTGCTACCCCCGTTTTGGGGTGCTATCTAATTTTGGGGTGTTGTCTGACTTTGGGGTTCATTTTGGGGTCCCAGAGATGCAGATGGTGGTGTGCCCCCGTTTTGGGGTGCTGTCTAATTTTGGGGCGCTGTCTAATTTTGGGGCGCTGTCTGACTTTGGGGTTCTCACGGATTTTGGGGTCCCAGGGGTGCAGATGGTGGTGGTACCCCCATTTTGGGGTGCTGTCTGATTTAGGGCGCTGTCTGATTTTGGGGTTCATTTTGGGGTCCCAGGGGCGCAGATGGTGGTGGCCATGAAGGCCGTGTCACTGGGCTTTGACCTGGACCGCGGCCCCGCGGGTGCCGAACCCAGCCCTGCGCAGGTGCTGGGCTACCTGTGCTCGCCCGGCTCCGTGGTGTTCGGGCCCTGGGAGCCCTTCAGCACCTACCTGCGGGCCGTGGAGGGGCCGCCCCTGGTACCGGCGGGACACGGGGGGGAAACGGGGGGAATGGGGAATGGGGGAGGGGGGAAAATGGGGAATTGGGGAGGGAGAAGTGCGGGGGAAATGGGGAGTTTGGGAGGGAAATGGGGGGGAATGGGGAGTTTAGGGGGAAAACCAGGGGGAAATGGGGAGTTTGGGAGGGAAATGGGGGGGAATAGGGAGTTTAGGGGGAAAACCAGGGGGAAATGGGGAGTTTGGGAGGGAAATGGGGGATTTGGAGGGGGAATAGGGAGTTTGGGGGGGAAAACTAGGGGATTTGGGGGGGACACGGGGAACTTGGGGGAAAATGGGGGGATTGGAGGGGAAATGGATTTGGGGGGAATGGGGAGTTTGTGGGGAAAAACAGAATTTGGGGGGAAATGGGGAGTTTGGGGAGAAAATTGGAGATTTGGGGGGAAATGGGGGATTTGAGGGAGACAATGGGGGAAATGGGGAGTTTGTGGAAAATGGGGGATTTTGGGGAAATGGAGGGGTGAGCAGGGATGAGGGGGGTGCAGTGGTGGGGGAGCTGGATTTTGGTGGGTCTCTGTTTCTGGGGGTGTCTTGGGGGATCTGGTGTCAGTGGGGGTTTGGAGGTGTCTGTGGGGGTTCAGGGGTGTCTGTCCCTGACTCTGTTCCTGACTCTGTCCCCTGTCCCTGTCCTGTCCCTGTCCCTGTGGCAGAGCTTAGCCTGGCTGAGGAAGGCTCTGTGCAGCCTGGCTCTGGCGCTGCTCTGTTTGCTGATCAGCACCTGCCTGGCACCGTTCCTGTTCTCCAGCCTGCTGCCGCTCTACGGGGCACAGGCCCTGCGCAGGTCAGAGCCTGAGCACCCGAAATCCACCTCAAATTCCCCTAATCCACCCCAAATCCACCCCAAATCCCCCTAAATCCACCCCCAAATCCACCCCAAATCCCCCTAAATCCACCCCAAATCCCCCCAAATCCACCCCAGATACACCCCAAATCCCCCCAGATACACCCTAAATCCACTCCAAATCCCCCCCAAATCCACCCAGAACTCTATGGGACCCCAAACCCCCCTGGAACACCAAACCCTCCTAGAGCCCCAAACACTCATAGAATCCCAAAACCCTCCCCAGAGCCCCAAACCCTTCCCTGGGACCCCAAACCCTTCCCAGGGACCCGAAACTCTTCCCAGGGACCCCAAACCTCCCTGGGACCCCAAACTCTTCCCGGAGACCCCAAACCTCCCAGTGACCCCAAATCCTTCCCAGTGACCTCAAACCTCCCAGGGGCCCCCAAACCTCCCAGGGACCCCAAACCCTTCCCTGGGACCCCACCAACCCTGTTCACTGACATCTCTGTTCCTCCCGGTGCTGCCCAGGAGCATCTTTGCCAGGTGAGGGGGGGATTTTGGCGGGGGTTGGGGGGGCCAGGAGGGGTTTGAAGGGGGGCTAGGAGGGGTTTGCAGAAGGGTCAGGAGGGGTTTTGGGGGGGGGCAGGAAGTGTTTCAGGGAGGCAGGAGGGGTTTTGGGTGGGAGGGCAGGAGGAGTTTGGGAGGCAGGAGGGGATTTGGGGGGTCCCTGGCGGGAGGGGGGACATTGAGGGGACGTGAGATGGGGGGTGGCACCTTATTGTGTGTCCCCCCCCCCGAATCCTCTCTATCACCCCCAAACCCCCCCATGTCCCCCCATAATCCTCCCAAACCTTCCATTTCCCCCACAACCCCCCAATATCTGCCCCAAATCTCCCCATGACACCCCCAAAATCCCCCTAAATCCCACATTTCCCTCCAAACTCCTGTGTCCCCCAAAACTTCCCCACTTCCCCCCCAAACTTTCTGTGCTCCCAAACTCCCCCATTTTCCCCCAAACCTCTCATGTGCCCCCAAATCTCCCCAAATCCCCCCACGTCCCCGCAAACCCTGAAATCCCCTGTTTTCCTCCAAATCTCCCCAAACCCTTTTTGTGCTCCCAAACTTCCCCATTTCCCCACCAATTCCCCCAAATCCCCCACAAACCCCAAATCATCCATTTACTCCAAACCCTGATCTCCCTCATTTCCCCCAAATCCTCCTCCGAAACCTTGATCTCCCCTATTTCCCCCCAACCCCCCCAAACCCTGATCTCCCTCATTTCCCCCAAACCCCAAATCCCCCCCAAACCCTGATTTCCCCCATTTCCCTAAATCCCCCCAAACCTTGATCCTCCCCCATTTTCCCCCACCCCCATGTCCCCGTTCCTGGGTCCTCCTGGCCGCTAGGTGGCTCCGTGCCTACGAGAGCGCGCTCTCCTTCCACTTCAGCAATTACTTCGTGGCCTTCCTGTCCGAGGCCACGGCCACGCTGGCGGGGTCCGGCACATCCCTGCAGCACGACCACCTGCACTGGTGAGGGGACGGGGACACTGCGGGGACACTGACCGCAGCCACGAGGACACTGACCCGTGTGTGACACTGATCACACCCATAGTGACACTGAACACAACCACAGTGACACTGAACGCACCCACAGTGACAATGAACACACCCAGAGTGACACTGATCACACCTGTGTGACACTGTCCTGTGTGTGACACTGTCTTTTGTAACACTGTCCTGTGTGTGACACTGCCTTGTATGACAGTCCTGTGCATGACACTGTGTAACACTGTCCTGTGTGTGATACTTGTATGACACTGCCCTGTGTGACACTGTCCTGTGTGTGACACTGTCCTGACACTGCCCTGTGTGTGACACTGTGACACTGTGTGTGATATTGCCCTGTGTGTCACTGCTGTGTGACCCCCTTTGTGACACTGTCCCTGTGTGTGACACCTGTGTGACACTGCCCTGTGTGACCCTGTCCCTGTGACCTCCCATGTGACATTGTGCTGTGTGCCACTGTCCCCACAGGGACCTGGCCGTGTCCCGGCCCCTGCGGGTGGAGCTGCCGCGCTCCATGGCTGAGGTGGTGACAAACTGGAACCTGCCCATGTCCCGCTGGCTGCACACCTGTGAGCACTGGGACTGACTGGGAGAGACTAGGGATACTGGGAGGGACTGGGGTCACATGCTAGGGCACTGGGGGACTCTTGGGAGTGACTGAGAGGGAACTGGGGAAGACTGGCAGGGGACTGGGGGACACTGGGAGATACTGGGGTGAGGGCTGGGGGACACTGGGAGGGAATGGGGGCCACTGGGAGGGGCTTGGGGGCCCCACGGCCCATACTGGTGTCACTGGTGTGTCACTGGTGCCACTGGTGCTCCTGGTGTGTCACTGGCAGACGTGTTCCAGACCGCTCGACGCTTGGGCACCTTTGCTGCCGTGCTGGGCACCTACGCGGCCAGCGCCCTGCTGCACGTGAGGGATCCCAAAGCCACCCCAAAAACAACCCCCTAAAGCACCCCAAAAACCACACTAGGAACCCCCAAATAACCCTCAACCCCCCTCCAGCGCCCTGCTGCACATGAGGGACCCCAAAAGCACCTAAACCACCCCAAAAACCACCCCAACTCTCAATCCAGTGTCCCCTTGCACATAAGAGTCTCAGGACCTATAACCCCCCTGACCCTCCCCCACTACCCCCTGAGGACCCAAAACCCCCCTGGTACTTCTTGAATCCCCGTCTAGGAGCCCCAAAAACTCTGTGACACCCCCAACCCCTGCTGGGCTCCCTCAAATCTTCCCAGACCCCCCCAGTCCAGCGGGGGGCTCCCCCAAACCCCCCTAGAACCCCCCAATCCAGTGCGGGCTCCCCCAAATCCCGCCAGACACCCAAGATCCAGCAGGCGGCTCCCCCAAATCCCCGCTGTTCCCCCAGGGCCTCAGTTTCCACCTGGCTGCTGTCCTGCTGTCCCTGGGCCTCATCACCTACGCCGAGCATGGTCAGTGCTAGCCCTTTAAGGGGTGGGGCCAGGGAGGGGCAGGGCTAAACTGGGTCATTGAGGTGGGAGGGGCTTAATAGGTGGAGATGAAAAGTGGGTGGAGCATGGCCTAAAGGTTTGGGTGGGTCTGGATGTGGGTGAGGTCTCAATGCTGTGATTGACAGGGAAGTGTAGGTGGGGCCTAAGTGGAGTGGGTGGGGCAAGGAGTAGGGACAGGGTCAGATGTGGGCAGCGTCTCAAGCATTGTGGGTGGTGCTGCAGTGATGGGCAGGGCTGTGAGATGTGGGTGGAGCTGCAGTGATGGGTGGGGCTGTGATTGGTGGGTGGTGCTGCAGTGATGGGCGTGGCTGTGATTGGTGTGGGTGGAGCTGCAGTGATAGGCAGAGCTGTGATTGGTGAGTGGAACTGCAGTGATGGGTGGGGCTGTGATTGGTGTGGGTGGAGCTGCAGTGATGGGCGGAGCTGTGATTGGTGGGTGGAGCTGCAGTAATGGGTGGGGCTGTGATTGGTGGGTGGTACTGCAGTGATGGGCAAAGCTGTGATTGGTTAGTGGTGCCTCAGTGATGGGCGTGGCTGTGATTGGTGTGGGTGGAGCTGCAGTGATGGGTGGGGCTGTGATCGGTGGGTGGAGCTACAGTGATGGGTGGGGCTGTGATTGGTGGGTGGAGCTACAGTGATGGGTGGGGCTGTGATCGGTTGGTGGTGCTGCAGTGATGGGTGGGCCTGTGATTGGTGGCGTGGCCCACAATGGGCATGGCCTGCACTGACCCCTCCTTCCCCCCCCCCCCCCCAGCCCTCAGGCAGCGTTTGGCCGCCATCTTTGATGCCTGTGTCCTATCCAAGCGCTGCCCCCCCCACTGCAGCCACCGCCACAAGAATGTGAGATGGGGGCTCTGGGGGGTCCCTGAGTTTTGGAGAGCCCTGGGGAGTGTGGAGTGGCTCAGAGGGGTTGGGGGTCCCAGCTTGGTCTCTGGGATAGTGTGGGGGTGATGGGTGGGAAAAGAGGGGCACGGATGGTGGGTTTGGGGATCCCTGGGTGGGGGAGTTTGGGGGTCCCATCGGGAGGGCAGAAGGTTTGGGGGGCTCTGAGGGGATTTGGGGGAGGGCTGGGGGTGCCTGGGGGCATGGCCAGCACGCAGTGGGGGGATTTGGGGGTTTCTTGGGGTCTCTGAAAAGGGTCTGAACACGGAGGGATTTGGGGGATCCCTGCAGGGGTTGAGGGGTCCCTGAAGGATTCTGGGGTCCCTGCAGACGCTGTGGGTGTGGGCTCTGAACGGGGCCCTGGGTGCCCTCGCCCTGTTTCACCTGTCCTACCTGGGTGCCCTGTTCGACGTGGAGGCTGAGGACACCGTGGAGGAGCAGGTGGGACCCCCGAGCCTCCCCCAGCCCCTCCACAAGGTTTGGAGGTCACCCCCAGTGTTGGGATTGTCCTGACGCCATCTTGTCCCCTCAGGGCTACGGGATGGCCTACACGGTGCGCAAGTGGTCGGAGCTGAACTGGGCCAGTCACTGGGTGACGCTGGGCTGCTGGGTGCTGGCCCGGTTGCTGCGCTGAGGCTCTGAGTAGGCACTGGGTGCGACCGGGGGGAACTGCGAGCACTGGGAGAAAGTGGGGGCAACTGGGAAGACCGGGCGCTACAGAGAGCGCGGCCGCTTCACGTCACGAGGGCCGCTCTGCGCCGCCGGAAGCGCCTCTCGATGATCCCAAGTTCCGTTTCTTTTTGTTTCCCGCCCTTTCCCGGGCGGAAGTGCCGCGCGACCGCTCTGGGACCAATAAAGCCTCGCCTCGATGTTCCTGTCAATCATTACCGGGAGGCCAATAGGAGTGCGAGGGGCGGCGCATGCGCAGAGGTGTTAGCGGGCATGGCGTTCCTGCGATCGCGCGGAGACAATGCTTTGAACAAAATCGTCTTAATTGACACCAAAACCGCGCGGCGGGGCCACACGGGCTCTATAGGGACCTGGGGGTGCAAGCCGTCCCTATAGCCCCCGGGGGGGGGAATGAGGGAGTGTCCATATGGCTGCTATAGGGACCAAGAGTCTCCCTATAGAGATGTGGGGGAGGGGTCCATATGGGCCCTATAGGGACCCGGGGGGGCGAGCGGTCCCTATACCACCCAGGGGAGGGAAGTGTCCATATGGCTGCTATAGGGACCGGGAGTGTCCGCATGGACCCTATAGGGACTGAGGGCTCCATATGGTCCCTACAGAATCCTGGGGGGGGGGGGTGCACACGACCCCTATAAAGGCTGCATGGGGGAAGGGGAGGGTCCATATGGATTCTTTAGGGCCCCATAGGGCCCGGGGGGTCGCTCGGTGCCGTCAGGTTCCCTTGTCCTTGTTGGGAGACCTGCAAGAGAGAGAGACCCCGGGGCTGAGGGCGGCCGGAGTCCCTATGGATCCTGTATGGCCCAGGGTCTCTATGGACCCTGTATGGATCCCGGGGTCCTATGGCTCCTGTATGGCCCTGCGGGGGGGGGGGGGGGGGGGGGGCGTGTCCTAATAGGTTCTATAGGGGATGGAGAGAGCTCGGGTGGATCCTATGGGGCCCTGGGCGGGTTCCTATGGATCCTATAGGGCCCAGGGCAGTTCCTACGGATCCTAAGCCGTCCCTATAGATCTCGTATGGCCTGGGATCTCTATGGGTCCTGTAAGGCCCGGGGGGGTCTCTGTGGATCCTGTATGGCCCGGGGCGGGGGGGGGGGGTGTTCCTATGGATCCCGGGGGTTCCTATGGCTCCCTCCGCCCCCCCACCTCGTGTTAGTGTGTTAGTGGCCCTCCCCCAGCACGCGCCGTTAACCAAATCCGCCTTTATTAGCCCCACACCTCGTTAAAAATGCGCCCGGCCCCTCCCCCCCTATAAAATCTGTACATCCGGCCCCTCCCCCACCGGGTGGGAGAGCGAGGGGGGGAGGGGAACCCCACAGAGGGGCCGGGGGTCCCAATGAGCCCCTCATTAACCCAGAGCTCCTTCATTAACCTCATTAACTCCGCTGACCTCATTAATCTCCACCTTGGGGCCCCCCAGCACCCAACGGGCCTTAATTAGCCCCCACGAATTAATAAGTATTAATGAGCTCCCCATCCCCTAACGCGCCTCATCAGGTCCCTCCTCACCCCACAGCCCCAGGAGGCTCATCAGCCCCTAACGAGCCTTAATGAGCCCCCCATGACCTAACGAACCTCTCCAGGTCCCTAATGAGCCTAACGAGCATTAATGAACACCAATATCGGGGTCCCCACCACCTAATGAGCCCCAGGGCCTAACGAACTGCACCAGGACCTTTACCACCTTCCAACGAGCCTTTATGAGCTCCCCATAACATAACGAACCCCTCCAGGTCCCTAACCAGCTTAATGAGCCTTAAAAGAGTCCCCACCACCTACAAAAGGACAAGATTGGGCCTGCTCACCTGCTGACCCCCCCAGCTCCTCCAAGACCTTAATGAGCCTTAGTGAGCCCTAATGAGACCTTGCCACCTGCTGAGCCACATCTCCTCTACCATCTTAATGAGCACTAACGAGACCCTGCCACCTGCTAAGCCCTCTCCTGTTGAGCCCACAGCTGGATCCCCACAGCGGGATCACTGCACCTGCTGACCCCACAGCTGGGCCCCCATGCCTGCTGACTCCACACCTTCTGGCCCCACAGCTGGATCCCCACAGCTGGGTCCCCACCCCCGCTCATGGCCCCCCATCCCCTCCCCCTCCCCGCTGAGCCCAGGGCCATCCCCCCACACCCCTAGGGCCCCACTGACTTGCCGCTGTCCTGGCCGCGGCTGCCGGCGCCGCGGGGCCGCCCATAGAGCACCACGGCGGCCAGGACCATGGCGGTGCCGGCCAGGAAGGGTGCGCGCGGCCGGAAGCCGAACAGGTGCGCAGAGGCGGCTGTGGAGGCCAGGATGGACAGCGCCGTGGCGAAGCCCTTGAGGATGTTGTCGGCGTAGCGAACCACCACGGCTACCAGCAGCCCCCCAGCCGCCTGGTTGACCACCACGGCCCAGACAGCGCCATTGTAGCCGTAGAAGAAGCCGAGCGCAGCCACGGCCGGGCCCTCAGCGGCCAGCATGGCACCCAGCCCCACGGCCGTGCCCACGGCGCCCAGCTGCACGTTGCGCACCCAGATGGAGCCGCCCGAGCGCTTCAGCAGCCGCTCGAAGTAGACACCGGCGAAGCCCGAGGACAGGCAGGAGGCGGCCACGGCCGCCAGCCCCACGGCGTAGCTCTGTGCTGGCCCCTCGGGCCCCGGCGACGGCGCCAGCGCCGCAGCCGCGGGCACGGCCCGAGCCTGTTCTGCCTGCACCAGCGCCACCCCCGTGAACAGCAGCGCCAGCGACAGCCACTGCAGCCGCGACAGCGCCGTGCCCAGCAGCAGCACCGAGAACAGCGCCGTGGTCAGGATCTTCAGCTGGTATGTCACCTGCGGGGACAGCAGGACAGGGACGGTCACATGGGGACAGAGGCAGTGGGGACAGCAGGGACAGGGTCACCTAGGGACAGTTGGGGACAGTGGGACACGGTCACCTGTGGTGACAGCAGGGACAGGGACAGTCACCTGGGACAGGGACCCATGGGGACAGTGGGGACAGGGACAGTCACCTGGGGAAAGGATGGTCACCTGGGGACAGAGACAGCTGAGGACAGCGGGACAGGGTCACATGGGACAGGGACACACAGGGACAGCAGGGACAGTGTCACCTGTGGGGACAGTGGGGACACGGACGGTCACCTGGGGACAGGGACACATGGGGACAGCAGGGACAGGGTCACCTGTGGGGACAGTGGGGACAGGGATGGTCACCTGAGGACAGGGACACTTTTGGGGATTGTTGGGACAGGGATGGTCACCTGGGGACAGGGAGACCTGCAGAGACAGTGGGGATGGTCACCTGGGGACAGGCTCACATGGGGACAGGGACAGCTGGGGACAGCAGGGACAGAGTCACCTGCAGTATGGGGACACAGTCGCACAGGACAGAGACATGTGAGGGCATGAACACCTGGGGACAGTGTCACCTGCACGGACAGGGTCACCTGTGGTGACAGGGACACCTGTGGGGACAGGATCTTCAGCTGGTATGTCACCTGTGGGACAGCAGGGATAGGGACACCTGGGGACAGGCATGAGAACAGGGTCACCTGCAGGACACAGGTGTGGGAACAGGGACATGGGCACAGGGTCATGGACACTGGGACAGGGACACTATCACCAGCAAGGAGAGCAGGGACAGGGACCCTGGACACCATCACAGGAACATGAGGACAGGGACACCGTGACTATCACAGGGACATGGGCACAGGGACACCCTCACAGTCCCCAAGGTCCCTGAGGTCACCACACCACCCCTCGTGCCCCTGTGTCCCCGTGTCCCACCTGGAAGGTGGCTGCAGGCAGGTTGGAGATGGCCACGTACTGCAGGTTGTTCTGCAGGGTGTAGATGAGGGAGGGGACAGCCAGGCGCAGCGTGTCTCCAAACTGTCCCACCACGGCCTCGTGCAGCGTCACCGCCGTCTGCCGGACACTGCCTGTGGGGACAGGGCTCAGGGACAGGGGACACTGCCGGGGGGGACAGGGCTCAGGGACAGGGGACACTGCCTGGGGGGACAGGGCTCAGGGACAGGGGAAACTGCCTGGGGGGACAGGGGACACTGCCTGTGGGGACAGGGCTCAGGAACAGGGGACACTGCCCAGCACTGCCCAGAATCCCCACCACGAGTGTCCCATGTCCCCTCGTGTCCCCAGCATGACACCCTTGCGTCCTGTCCTGTCCCCCACATCTCTGCCAAGGACCCCTTGGTTTTCCCATTCCCCTACCCCGTGCACACCTCAGAGCTGGAGGAGGCAGCATCAGGTGTGCCCCCCCACTTCCCGTGTCCATCATGTCTCAATGTCCCTAATGTCCCTGTCCCTACCGCGGTGCTGGATGAGCAGAAGCAGCAGGCACAGCCCGTGTCCCCAGGCTCACCCCAGTGCTGAATGAGCAGCAGCAGCAGGCACAGCCCGTGTCCCCCTCATGTCCCCTGTGTCCCTGTCCTTACCCCGGTGCTGGATGAGCAGCAAGCACAGCCTGTGTCCCCACCGTGTCCCCAGCTCACCCCGGTGCTGGAAGAGCAGGAGCAGCAGGCACAGCCCATGTCCCCCCCATGTCCCCAGTGTCCCTGTCCCTACCCCGGTGCTGGATGAGCAGCAAGCACAGCCCGTGTCCCCCCGGTGTCCACATGTCCCCAGCTCACCCCGGTGCTGGATCAGTAGCAACAGCAGGCAGGCGCTGCCCTTCATGGCCTCGGCCATCACCACGGCCGTGGTGGGCAAGAAGCGCTCCCCAGGCAGGGTCCGCACGTAGCGGATGCTGAGCACGAGGGACGCGTTCTGCAGCACCAGCACGCCCAGGCTGGCGTACTTCACCCGCCGCGACACTGCGGGGACACCGTGTGTCACCGGGACAGGGGGGGACACGGGTCCGAGTCCCCCGCGACCCCCGGTGGGACCCCGGGGCGGGAACTTCACACAGAGGTGCGCTGGGGTCGCACGGCGGGATCCCCTCACTGCCCCCGGAGCTCCCGAGTCTGCCCCACAGCCCCGCCTGCCCCAGGCCCCTCTGCCATCTCAGCCTCGCGCCCCAGAATCGCTCCCGTCCTCCATGGGCCCTCAGCTCTGCTCCATCGCCCCCCGGACTCCCAGAGTCCCCGCAGACTCCGCAGCCCCCACACGGCTCTGCCCGGGCCCTCCCGCCCCGCAGCCGCTCCCCGCCGCCCCCGCCCGTGCCCCCCTCACCCGTCGCGGGCCCCGCGGAGTCGCCGGAGCCGCCGCCGTCCGCCGTCCCCGGGGCCGCCATGGTGGCACCTGCCCAACACTTCCGCTTCCGGCCACGCCGCGGCCCCGCCCAGGGAGTGGGGAGCGGCTCCGCCTCTGTTCGGCCCAGCCAATCACCGCGCGCATTCCCGCCTGGCACCCCGCCCCCTCGGCAGGTCCGGCCAATCAGCGCTCTCCTCATGCGCTTCCCGCCACCTTCTCGCGCGGTTCCTGCCTCTCTTTCCCGTAAGCCACGCCCCTTTCGCTCTCAGGCCAATTGCAGCTCTCCTCGCCTGTCACACCCCCCCAGGCCCCGCCCAGTGCCCGCCCCGCCTTCTCCCCTCAGAACCGACCAATCCCCTCCCGCCTTCCTCAGGCGTTGTCCAATCAGCGCCCGCCGGAGGCGGTGCCGCAGCCAATCAGCGGCGCCGGCTCTCGACGGGCCGGTGCATTCCAAGATGGCGGCGGTGGCGGGTGTCTCGCGGCGCTTCGACCCCGCGGCACTGGGTCTGGACCCGTCCTGGCGCCTCACGGCCTACGGCGAGCTACGCGGCTGAGGCTGCAAAGTCCCGCAGGAGACGCTGCTCAAGCTCCTGGCGGGACTCGAGGGACAGCGCCCGGGAGGAGGAGGCGGAGGGGAAGGGGCGGAAGCGGAGAGCGGCGGGGGCCCGGCACTGGGTGAGACTGGGGAGATCTCGGGGGTCCCGGGGAGGGGTCCGGGCGGTTTGGGGGGTCCGGGGGGTTTGGGGGCGGCTCAGAGATGCGGCTGAGGGGGCCTGAGAGGCCTCGGGGGAGCTCTGAGCGAGGGCGCTGGAGTTTCGAGGGGCTCGGGAGACGCAGGGGGAGGACGGGGGGGCTCACGGACATGGTGGGGAGGCTGAGGGTCCTCGAGGGCGCAGGACAGAGCGGGGGTGCTCGGGCACCTGGCGGGGGAACGGGGCAAAGGTGGTCAGGGCAGAGGAGGGGGCAAAGGGCGAAGAGGGAGGGGACGGGAGGAGCTGCGGGGGGGAGGGGCTGCGGGGGGGAGGGGCAGCCTCAGATCCGGTCCCCACCCCTCCCCGAACAGGATCCGTGTTTCCCTCCCCATCCGGTTCTGCCACGTCCCTGTGTCCCCCTATGCCGGGGAGGGTCTGTGCCCCTCTATGCCGGGCTCTGTGCCCCCCATGCCGGGCTCTGTGCCTCCCATGCTGGGTTCTGTGCCCCCGGAGGGCTGGATGTCCCTGAGGGCTCAGCACCCCCCTGCTGGGCTCAGTGCCCCCTTGAGTGCTCGGTGCCCCTCATGCCAGGCTCTGTGCCCCCCATACTGCACTCTGTGCCTCCCCTGAGGGCTCCGTGCCCCCCTGAGTGCTCGGTGCCCCCCATACTGTGCTCTGTCCACCCCATGCCGGCTCAATGCTCTCCATGCTGCCCTCAGGGCCCCCCTGAGTGCTCTGTGCCCCCCATACTGTACTCTGTGCCCCACATGCCAGGCTCTGTGCCCCCCATACTGCACTCTGTGCCCCCCATACTGCCCTCAGCCCCCCCTGAACGCTCGGTGCCCGCAGGCATTGGCCTGGACTCGTGCGTGATCCCGCTGCGCCATGGGGGGCTCTCGCTGGTGCAGACCACCGACTTCTTCTACCCCATCATCGATGACCCCTACATGATGGTAACCCAACCCCCCCAGCACCCCCTGAACCCCTCTGGGACCCTATAAACATCCCTTGCACCCCGAAATCTACCCTGGGGACCCCCCAGATCCCATCAGGACTCTTGGGAAACCCCAAATTGCCCCAGGAATCTCTGAGATTCGCCCCCCCCCGCCAAGGACCCAAAACCCACCAGGGAACCCCCAAATCCCCAATTTCCCCCTGAGCTCTCTGATTCTCTTCCTCTCTCTTGGGACCCCCAAATCCTCCTGGGCCTCTCTCCAAGTCCATTTGGCGTTCCCCAGTTCTACTCTGGACCCCTCAAATCCCTCCCTGAACATCCCAAATCCTTTCAGCCCCCCCCCCACCAGTCTTACTGCAGGCCCTCCACATTTCATCTGCAGACCTCAATATCCTCCTCTGCACCCCCCAAAATCCCACCTTGGGACTCCAAATCCCCTTGCAGCCCCCCTAGTCCTATCCCTGGGTCTCCCAAGCCCTCCTTGGCTCCCCAAAACCCCTTCAATGTCCCTTAGTCCTCTGCTGGGTCCCCCAAATCCCCCTGAGGGCCACCAAAATCCCCTTGTGACCCCTCCAGTTCTATTCCAGGCCCCCTAAACTCCAACTTGGCCTTCCCCAAATCCCACCTGGGGACCCCAGATCCCACCTGGGCACCCCCAGTCCCATCCTGGCCCTGCCAGATCTCAGGTGGGGACCCAAATCCCACCTGGGGACCCCAAATCCTCCCAGGGAGGCCCCAAAATCCCCTTGGGACCCCCCCAAATTCAATCCCAAGGCCCCCAAACTCCACCTTGGATCCCCTCAAATCCCATTTTGGACTCCAACCACCATGAGGATCCCCCAGTCCTGTCCTGCAGCCCCCAAACCCCTTCCCCCTGTTTCAGGGCCGCATCGCTTGTGCCAACGTCCTGAGTGACCTGTACGCCATGGGGGTTACCGAGTGTGACAACGTGCTGATGCTGCTGAGCGTCAGCCAGCGCATGAGCGAGGAGGTGACAGGGACAGGGGACATGGGGGGGACACAGGGACAGGGTGGGGACACAGGGACACACACTTGTCACCGAGTGTGACAATGTCCTGATGCTGCTGAGCGTCAGCCAGCGCATGAGCGAGGAGGTGACAGGGACAGGGGACATGGGGGGGACACAAGGACATACCCCTGTCACCAAGTGTGATGATGTCCTGATGTTGCTGAGCGTCAGCCAGCGCATGACCAAGGAGGTGACAGGGACAGGGGACATCGGGGGGACACAGGGACACACCCCTGTTACTGTGTGTGATGATGTCCTGATGTTGCTGAGCGTCAGCCAGCGCATGACCAAGGAGGTGACAGGGACAGGAGACATAGTGGGGACATGGGTATACACCCTTCAGTGTGACACAGGGACATGGGGTGACAGTGACATGGATGGGGGTGTCACAGTGATATGCTGGGGAAAGGGGACATGGAGGTGGCACTGAGATCAGGTGGCACAGGGGATCACATGGGGATGATGGGGACACATGGAGGTGACAGTGACACAGTTGGGGGGGGTCACAGTGACATGTTGGGGGACGGGGGACATGGGGGTGGTAGTTATAAGAGGGTGACAGGCGTATTGGGGTGGGACACAATGACATGGGGGGGTGACAGGAGCTACTGGGAGGTAACAGGGACACTGAGGGATAACAGGACACAGGAATGATAGGGACACAGGGTGACAGAGACATTGGGGTGACAGGAACACTGAGGGGGTGATGGGGACACAGGGGGTAATGGGACACTGAGAGGGTGACAGGGAGCCAGGGGTGACAGGGACCTAGGGCTGACAGGGATCCAGCTTGACAGGGACACTGAGGGTGACAGAGGACGCTGAGGGTGACAGGGACACAGGGTGACAGGGACCCAAGGTGAGAGGGGACAGGGACCCAGGGTGACAGGGATGTCCTGTGCCCCCAGGAGCGGGACAAGGTGATGCCGCTGATCATCCAGGGCTTCCGTGACGCGGCTGAGGACGGGGGGACATCGGTGACAGGGGGACAGACCGTGCTTAACCCCTGGGTCATTGTGGGGGGCGTGGCCACCGCTGTCTGTCAATCAAGCGAGTTCATCATGTGAGTGAGGGGTGGGGCCACTGCTACCTGTTAATCATTTGTGTGAGTGAGAGGTGGGGCCACTGTACTTGTCTGTCATTTGTGTGAGTGGCGGGTGGGGTCACTGCACCTGTCAATCATTTGTGTGAGAGATAGGATGGGGTCACTTGTCAATCAAAACCATCATTGGTATGATGGGTGGGTCTTAGGAGGGGGTGTGGCCATGGCCGTGTGTCAATCGTGTAATTCTAATAAGTGGTGGGTGGGGCTTGGAGACAGGATAGGGGCACTGCTGTCAATCAAGTGGATTTGTCCTGTGTGACAGGCTGGGCTTGGGGCGGGGCCTGAGCACATGGGGTGGGGTTTGGGGACATGGGGCGGGGTTTAGGTACATGGGGGCGGGGCTTGGGGATGGAATGGGGGTCGGGGATGGGGGCGGAGTTTGGGGACCGCAAGATTTGGTGACTGGGGGTAGGGTTTGGGGTCAGGGGACGGGGTTTGGGACAGGGTTTGGGCAGGGGGCAGGGTTTGTGGACATGGGGCAGGGTTTGGGAATGGGGGCAGGGTTTGGGGCAGAGCATGTCCCCTGCTGACCCCAGCCCTGCCCAGGCCGGACAGCGCCGTGCCCGGGGACGTCCTGGTGCTGACCAAGCCCTTGGGGACACACATGGCTGTCACCGCACACCAGTGGCTGGACATCGTGAGTGACACTGTGGGGCCCTGGGAGGGACAGGGGGACACACAGAGCCAGCCCTGTGTCTCCAAGGACACCTCCCGTGGGTCTGGAGACACCCAGGTGTCCCCAGGAGGAGCCAAAGTGGGGCCGAAAACCACCTGAGATGTCCCCAAAGCCACCCCTGGGGTGACCCCTGTGTGCCATGGATGTGTCCCCAAGGCCCCTGCAGGTGTCCCTGATGCTGTCCCCTCCCTGTCCCTTCCTGTCCCCACAGCCCGATCGCTGGAACAAGATCAAGCTGGTGGTGACACGGGAGGAGGTGGAGCTGGCCTATCAGGAGGCCGTGTCCAACATGGCCACGCTCAACCGCACTGGTGGGTGACACTGGGAACAAACGCCACCCTGCGGGTCCTCAGAACCAGCCCAGATGTCCCCAGGGATTTCCAAAGCCACCACGGGTGTCCCCAGAGTCATCTTAGGGTGTCCATAGACCCCAAAGTGATCTGGGGCATCCCTAAAGCCACTCCAGATGTCCCCAAAGCCACCCTTGAGTGTCTCTATGCTGTGCTGGGTGTCCCCAGAGTCACCCCTGGGTGTCCCTGTGCCATGTTGGGTGTCCCCAAAGCTACTGCAGGGTGTCCCCAAAGCCATTAAGGCAGTCCTTAAAACAAACCCAGATGTCCCAAAAGCCACTCCAGGTTGTGCCTGTACCATACTGGGTGTCCCCAGAGCCACCCTGCTGTCCCTGTGCTGTGCTGGGTGTCCCCAGAGCCACCCCTGGGTGTCCCTGTGCCGTGTTGGGTGTCCCCAGCGCCACCCCAGATGTCCCCAAAGCCACCCCCTGCTGTCCCCATGCCCCGTGGGGGCTGTGTGAGGTGACACTGAGCCCTGTGGGGGCTGTGTGAGGTGACACTGAGCCCCCAGTGGGGCTGTATGAGGTGACACCGAGCCCCGTGGGGGCTTTGTGAGGTGACACTGAGCCCTGTGGGGGCTGTGTGAGGTGATACTGAGCCCCCAGTGGGGCTGTGTGAGGTGACACCGAGCCCTGTGGGGGCTGTGTGAGGTGACACCGAGCCCCCAGTGGGGCTGTGTGAGGTGACACCATGCCCCCCAGCCGCAGGGCTGATGCGGGCATTCGGGGCACACGCGGCCACCGACGTGACGGGGTTCGGCGTGCTGGGCCACGCCCGCGCCCTGGCAGCGCAGCAGCGCCTGGATGTGGCCTTCGTCATCCACAACCTGCCTGTCATCGCCAAGATGGCCGCCGTCAGCAAGGCCTGCGGGGGCCGCGGGGGGCTGCTGCAGGGGACAGCACCCGAGACATCGGGTACGGGACTGGATGGGGACGGGAATGGGGGGCTGCTGCAGGGCATGGCCGCGGAGACATCGGGTACGGGATGGGATGGGACTGGGAATGGGGACTGGGAACAGGAACGGGAATGGGGAGTGGGAATGGGAATGGGGATGGAAACTGGGAATGGGGGAGCAGGAAGTGGGAATGGGGACTGGGAATGGGGAGTGGGAACAGGGATGAGGACTGGCAATGGGGATGGGGGAGTTGGAAATGGGAATGGGGAGATAGAAATGGGAATGGGGACTGGAAATGGGAATGGGGGAGGCAGAAATGGGATTGGGGACCCCAAAATGGGAATGGGGACCCCAAAAATGGGATTAGGAACTCTGGAAATGGGAATGGGGAGCTGGGAATGGGACTGGGGAGATGGAAATGGGATTGGGGTGCCTGGAAATGGGATTGGGGAGGTAAAAAATGGGAATAGCAGCACTGGAAATGGGATTGGGGATCCCAGAAATTGGGGACCCTGAAAATGGCGGGGGGTGATGTGAGTGGGCACTGGGTCCTCCCAGCCAACAGGGGACGCTGTGCATCATGCCAGGACCCTAGGAATGGGGAGAAACAGCCCAAAAACAGGGAGGGGGAAGGGGCTCAAAAGTGAGGGGACATATCCTAGAGTTGGGGAGGGGACCCCAAAAATGGGGGGGGTGTGTTCCATGGAGGGGGTTTTGGGTCAGCCAGGCCAGCAGGGGGCACTGTGCGCGGTGGTGGGAAGCTGGAAACTGTATAAGGGACCCCAGAAATGGGAAAAGGGACCCCAAAAACAGGATAAGGGACACTAAAAATGGTTGTAAGATACCCCAAAATGGGATGGGGACCCCAGGAATGGGATAAAGGACATTAAAAATGGGATGGGGACCCCAAAAACAGGATGAGGGACACTAAAAATGGGGTGGGAACCCCAAAAATGGGATGGGGACACTAAAAACGGGATGGGGACCCCAAGAATTGGGAGGGTCTAGTAAGGGGGGGTTAATGGGGACGCATTGGCTCTGCCCTGGCAGCATGGGGCACTGTGGCAGCACCCTAAAAACGGGGAGAAAACCCCAAAAACCAGAAAAGGCCGGGGAAAACGGGGGTGAAGGACCGAAATGGGGATTTTCCCGTCGCAGGGGGGCTGCTGGTGGTGCTGCCCCGCGCCCAGGCCGCGCGGTTCTGCGCCGAGCTGAAGGCGCCGGGCCGCGCCGAGGGCCTGCAGGCCTGGATCGTGGGCGTGGTGGAGAAGGGGCCCCGCGGCGCCCGGGTCATCGACAAACCGCGGCTGATCGAGGTGCCCCCCCGCGGGGCCCCACTGCGCCCCGACAGCCCCGGGACCCCCCCTCCGGAGCCGCCCCGAGCGCCCTTCTAAAGAACAACCCCCCAAAAAAATCCCCAAACTGTGGGAAATCCCAGCAGCTCCCAAAGAAAACCCCAAAGTTGGGACAGATCCCACCCCGAGCCCCCTTCTTGGGAATCCCAAAGAAACCCCCCCAGAAACCCGCGGGGCTCGGCTGTGGCCAAAATCCCATCAAAGCTGCCCCAAAATCAGGTCAAACCCTTCCCAAAATCGGGTTAAACTCCCCCCACCACAATTTCCCCCACCCCCCTTCCAGGAGACCCCAAAACCTCCCCAAATCTCTGCCCATCCCCCCGGGGAGGCCCCCAAAATCCCAACCCCAGCTCTGCACAATGGGGGAGGGGGATCCCCAAAATCCTCCCTGGACCCCCTTTTTTGGGGACTCTCCCCCGCCCAATCATCTCCCCCCTCCCCCCAGGCTCTGCCCGATGAGCAGCGGGCGAAGCCCCTCCCCCACACCCCCAAAATCCCCCCTCGCGTGACGCTCCCCCCCAAAACCCCCCCCGTGGGGGTGGGGGAGGGCCGAGACCCCCCCCTTCAGTGACGGAGGGTTGGAGGGCTCCGGGTTTTGGGGCGGGCGGCGGGAACTCCCCATAAATGGGGCAATAAAAGTGATTTGAGACACATTTGGAGAGCATTTATTGAAGGGGGGGACCCTAAAACCCCTCCTTTTGGGGAGGGGGGGGGGAGTCTGAAGGATTTAGGAGAGTGAGGGGCCTCCCTGTGGGGTTTTTGGGGGGGGTCTAGGGGGGTTTTGGCGTTCCTGGGGGGCTTTGGGGGTGCCCCCCCCACATCTGATTCAATCTCTTACGTGCATCCAGTGAGGAGATTCCCAGAATAATTTTGGGGGATTTTGGGGTTTCCGAACCTCAAACCCCCAGGCTGAAGCTGCTGGGGTGTCCTTGGGGGTCCTGGGGTGATTTTGGGGTGCTCCCCCCACACCTGACCCAGTCCATGATGTGGATGCAGTGAAGAGATTCCCGAAGGAATATCTGGGGGTTTGGAGGATATTTTGGAGTTCCCTCAGGGCTGAGGCTCCCAGGGGGTTTTGGGGACCCCCGGGGGTGTTTTTGGGGTGCTGGGGGGGGGGTTTGGGGCCCCCCCCTCACTTGATGCAGTCCATGACGTGGATCTGCAGCGTGTCCATATCCGGAGCCTTGTACTGGCATTTGGGGCAGCACAGGTCGGGCCCCTCTTCGGGGGGCGGCAGGAGCACCCCAAAACCTGCAGGGGGAGGGGGAGGAGCGGGGTCAGGCCCTGCCCCTCCCCCAGGGGGGATTTGGGGGTGCGGGCCCCCACTTTGTACTCACCCCCCGCCAGGGCTGGGGCCGGGGGCGGCTCTGAGTGCCGGTTCCGCATCTCCTCCAGACGGGCCCTGTGGGATTTGGGGGCGTTTTGGGGGCTCAGGAGATTTTGGGGGGCGTTGGGGTTAAGGGAGGGTTTTGTGGGGGTCGTGGGGGGGGGGTCTCAAGAGGTTTTGGAGGGGACACTCCAGGGTTTGGGAGAGCTGAGGGAATTTCGGGGGTTTGGGGGATGTCAGGGAGTGGGAGGGAGAGGGGGTCCCTGGGGGTCGTTTTGGGGTAGTTTTGGTAGTTTGGGGTAGTAGCCTCTGGGTGCTTTGGGGTAGTTTTGAGTGGGGCCTTTTGTTGTGGTCCCTGAGGCTGTTCTGGAGAGATTTTGGGGGGTTTGGTTGTTTTGCAGGTATTGAGGGATTTTGGGGGGAAGTTGGGGTCTCTTGGTGTCATTTGGGGGGGTTTTGGGGTGTTCTGTGCTGGGTTTATGGTGGTTTTGGGGTGGTTTTGGGGAGTTCTGGGGTGTTTTTTGAGTATTTTTGGGTGTTTTGGGGGTGTTTCAGGTTGTTCCGAGGTGTTTAGGGTGTTTTCAGGGTGTTATTTTTCTGGTGTTTCAGGGTGCTTTTGGGGTATTTTGGGGTGGTTTTAGGGTATTTTTGGAATGTTTTTGGGGTGTTTCAGGGTGTTTGGGGTGTTTCCAGGGTGTTTTTGGGGTATTTTTGGGGTGTTCTGGGGTATTTTAGGGGTGTCTTTGAGGTGTCTGGGCTGTTTTTTGGGGTATTTTTGACGTGTTCCAGGGTATTTTTGGGTTTTTTTTTGCTATTTGGGGTGTCCCAGGCTGGTTTTGGGGTATTTTTGGGGTTTTTAGGGTATTTTTGGGATGCTTTTGGGCTGTTTTCAGGTGTTTTTGGGGTGCAGTGCCGTACCGGGCCCCGTCCCCACCCAGCCGCAGCCGCAGCTGGTTCAGCTCCTCCTGCAGCGCCTCCCGCTGCCCGTGCAGCTGCTCCCGCGCCGCGCGCTCCGCCTCGAAATCCGCCCGGTAAATGTCGGCCTGGCCACACGGGGGGTCAGGCGCCCCAAATCCCACCAGGGAACCCCCAAATCCCCCCACAGGATCCCCAAAATCCCCCAAAGGAACCCCCACAGGTCACACTAGAACCCCCAAATCCCCCAAAGGAACACCCAAATCCCACCAGGGAACCCCCAAATCCCACCAGAGAACCCCCAAATCCCCCCACAGGATCCCCAAAATCCCCCAAAGGAACCCCCACAAGTCACACCAGAACCCCCAAATCCCCCAGAGCCACCTGCTCTGCCTCAAAATCCAGCTGGGAGGTGTTGGGGAAACAGGGGGATTGGGGTCAGGACACCCCAAATCCAACCAGGGATCCCCAAAATTCCCCAGGAACATTTCAGTCCCATCAGGATCCCCAAATCCAACCAGAACCCCCTCAGAGCTGCCCGCTCCTCCTCAGAAACCACCTTGGAAATGTCAGCCTGGGATTGGGGAGGGGTCAGGACACCCAAAATCCCTCAGGGAACCCCAAAATCTCCCCAGACCTCCCCCCGCCTCTGCCTTGGAGATATCAGCCTGGATTTTAGGGGGAGTTGGGGTCAGGACCCCTCCAGGATCCCCCGAATTCCCCAAATCCCACTGGGCCCTCCCCAAAACCTTCCCACCCCGCAAAACTCCCCGTGCTCTGCCTTGAAATCCACCCTGGGGGTGTCAGCCTGGAGTGGGGGGGCAGGGGAGATTTGGGGGGGAGATTTTTCCTGAGCTCCCTCAGGACCCCTCAAACCCCTCTGGGAACCCCCAAATCCCCCTTGATCCTCCCAGATCTCCCCCAGACCCACATTGAGGACATTGACCTGGGTTTGGGGGGGCTCAGGGGACTCAGGGACCCCCAAGGACCCCCCCAGGTCCCCCCAACATCCCCTGGGGCCCCCCACATCCCCCCAGAGCCCCACCTGGGCCTGCAGCACCAGGATGGTCTCCAGCACCCCCCCAGACCCCCCAGTCCCCTCAGAGCCCCACTTGGGCCTGCAGCACTGGGATGGTCTCCAGGACCCCCCCAGACTCCCCAGAGCCCTCCCAGCCCCACCTGGGCCTGCAGCACCGGGATGGTCTCCAGGACCCCCCCAGACTCCCCAGAGCCCCCCCAGCCCCACCTGGGCCTGCAGCACCGGGATGGTCTCCAGTGCCGCCCGCTGGCGCTCGGCCTCGGCCTTGAGGCGATCGATGAGCTCCTGCTTGAGAGCCAGAGCGGCTTCAGCTGCACGAAGCTGCTCCTCTGTCACCTGAGGGGGGACATGGCACCTACGACACCTGGGACAGCTGGGAGATCACCTGGGACACACCTGGGACACCTGACAGATCACCTGGGACATACTTGGGAAATCTGACAGATCACCTGGGACATCACGTGGGACACCTTCGACAACTGGGACACCTAAGGGGTCACCTGGGACATCACCTGGGACACCTGGGATAGCACCCATGACACTTGGGATAGCACCTGTGACATCATCTGGGACACCTGGAGATCACCTGTGTCACCTGAGATGTGACCTGTGACATCATCTGTGTCACCTGGGAGATCACCTGTCTCACTTGTGTCCCCTGTGACACCCCCCCACCCCCCCCACCACTGCTCCCCCAGCATGGCCTCGGCCCCAGAGCTGCTCCTGCATCACCTGGGGGTGACAACGGCATCTGGGGGTCACCTGGGAGACACCTCTGTCATCCCCAGGATGTCACCTGGCAGTGACAATGACATCTGGGGGTCACTTGTGTCACCCCCAGAGTGGCCTTGGCCACTGCTCCTGTGTCACCTGTGGCAGTACAGTGACACCTGGGGGGCACCTGTGTCACCTGGGGGGGTTGGCACTGTCACCCAAGAGACATTCCAGGCGTCTCCAAGGGGCTGGGATGGGGTCAAGCTGCCACCACAGGGCCCCCAGGAGAATGACACAGGGAACAAGGGGCCATCCCAGGGTCCCCAAGGGATAGGACGTGACCCTCCATGTCCCCAGCTGTCCCCAGTGTCCCTGTCCCTCACCTGGCTCCGTTTGTCCCCCTCCAGGCTGGCCTTGATGTGAGCATCGTACTCCTGGAACAGGTGATGGTATGCGGCCTGCAGCTGCACCAGCTTCCGCCTGGACAGGGGGGACAGGGGGACATGGGGACACTGAGGGGACATTTGGGACAGTGGAGACCCTGAGGGGACATTAGGGGACACTGACGGGACACTAAGGGGACATTGGGATACTGGGGGGACATTGGAGACATTGAAGGGACACTGGGGACATTGGGGACATTGATTAGAGACATTGGGGATGTTGAGGACATTGGGGACATCAAGGGGATATTGAGGGGACATTGAGGGGATGTTGTGGACATTGGGGACATCAAGGGGACATTGGGGATATAGGGGACACTGAGGGGACTGGAGACCTGCAGCTGCACCAGTTTCTGCTTGGGACATTGGAGACATTGGGAACATTGGGGATGTTGAGGGGACATTGAGGACATTGAGGGAACATTAGGGACATTGACTGGGGCCATTGGGAACATTGATTTGGGACGTTGGGGATATCAATGGACATTGGGGATGTTGAGGGGACACTAAGGACATCAAGGGGACATCGGGGATGTCGAGGACATTCATTGGGGACATTTGGGACATTGAGAGGACAGGAGGCCTGCTGCTGCAGCTTCTGCCTGGGACATTGGGGACATTGAGGGAACACTGGGGACATTGATAGAGGACATGGGAGACATCATCAAGGACACTGGGGACACCATGAGGGACAAGTGGCCTGCAGCTGCACCAGCTTCTGCCTTGGGGATATTGGGGACATTGGGAGTGCCACTGCCTCCCCCATGTCCCCTCATTGGGACAGGTGGCCTCGAGCTCCACCAGCTTCCACCTGGGACACTGGGGACATCAATGGGTGTCCCCAGGTGCCACCCCTGCCAATGGCCCCTCCATGTCCCCATAGTCACTCACTCCTTCCCGTGTCCCCTGTCCCCATTGTCACTCACTTCTCCATGCTGTCCCCGTGTCCCCGTGTTCCCATTGTCATCCACTCCTCCCCATCTCCCCATGTCTCTGTGTCCCCATGCCCCCCTGTCCTTGTTGTCACTCATGCCTCTCCATGTCCCCATGTCCCCGCTGTCACTCACCCCTCCCTGTGTTTCCCTATCCCTGTTGTCACTCACCCCTCCCTGTGTCCCCTGTCCCCGTTGTCACTCACTCCCATCCCCGTGTCCCCTGTCCCTGCTGTCACTCACCCCTCCCTGTGTCCCCTGTCCCCGTTGTCGCTCACCCCTCCCTGTGTCCCCATGTCCCCGTTGTCACTCACTTCTCTTCGGTGGCCCCGCGCCGCTCCACCCTCAGGGCAGTTTCCAGGTTTGTCACCTGCAGCCGCAGCTGGTCCAGCTGCACCTGGTGGCCCTGGGTCACCTCCTCCAGCTGCTGGCAGCGCTCGGCATCACTGCGGGCCCTGGGACACCAGTGACACCCCACTGTCACCCTGTGCCACCCTGTGCCACCCCATTGTCAACCTCTGACACCCTCTGCCACTCCACTGTCACCCTGTGCCACCCCATTGTCATCCTGCGCCAGTGTCACCTCCCTGAGCTGGTGACACCACCCAGCACCCATTGAGCCCTGTGACACCCCAGTGCCACCCCATGCCACCTGCACAGCTGTCACCCACTGTCATCTGCACAGCTGTCACCCGATGTCACCCACACAGGTGTCACCTGACACCATCTGCACAGGTGTCACTCAATGCCACTACACGGGTGTCACCCATTGTCACCCGCACAGGTGTCACTTGATGTCACCTGCACAGGCGTCACCCCATGTCACCTGCACAGGTGTCACCTGACATCACCAGCACAGATGTCACCTGACACCACCTGCACAGGTGTCACCAACTGTCACCTGCACAGGTGTCATCTGACGTCACCTGCACAGGAGTCACCTCATATCACCTGCAGAGGTGTCACCCAACGTTACCTGCACAGGTGTCACCTCATGTCACCTGCACAGGTGTCACCTGACACCACCAGCACAGGTGTCACCCACTGTCATCTGCACAGGTGTCACCCGACGCCACCTGCACAGTTGTCACATACTGTCACCTGCGCAGGTGTCACCCGACGTCACCTGCACAGGTGTCACCCACTGTCACCTGCATAGGTGTCACCCCCCCACCTGTGCTCCAGGTGTTCCCGCTCCACCCGGCTATGCTGCGGTGTCCCCTCCCCTTGGAGACAGCCCCTGACCCCCCGCATCCCCTGTGCCACCTCAGGTGTCCCGTTGTCCCCCCAGGTGTCCCCATGTCCCCTAGGTCCCCGTTTTCCCCCACATGTCTCTGTGCCACCCCCACGTGTCCCCATGTCCCCCAGGTGTCCCCGGGTGTCCCCACCTGCGCTCCAGGTGCTCTCGCTCCGCCCGGCTCCGCTCCAGCCGGTTCTGGCTCTCACGCAGCTCCCCCAGCAGCGACGTCACCTGCGCCTGCACCTGTGCCTTGTCCTGCTGGGGACAGGGACAGGGACACTGTCACCCCCTGTGTCACCCGGGCCTTGTCCTGCTGGGGACAGGGACACTGTCACCCCCTGTATCGCCTGCGCCTTGTCCTGCTGGTGACAGGGACACTGTCACCCTCTGAGTGTCCCCAGCTATCCCTAGGTATGTCCAGTGTACCTGGAGCTGTCATCAGGCTGTCCCCAGGGGGTCCCCAGTGTTCACAGGGCTGTCCCCATGTCTCCACAGTGTCCCCATGGTGTCCCCAGTGCTGTCCCCAGTGTCCCCAGGGCGTCCCCATGTCCCCAGGGCTGCCCCAGGGCTGTGCCCAGCTGTTCCCAGTGTGTCCCCATGTCCCCAGTGCCCCCAGGGTGTCCCCATAGTGTCCCCAGGGCTGTCCCCATGTCCCCAGGGTATCCCCAGGGCTGTCCCCAGGGTGTCCCCATGTCCTGGTACCTCCAGCTGGCGGCGCAGCCCCTGCAGCTGCAGTTCGGCCGCACGGGAAACGTCCTGAGCCTGGAGCTCGGCCACAGCCACGCGCGCCCGCAGTGCCACCAGCCTGTCCCCAACAGCACCAATGTCACCAAGAGTCACCAAACCCTGCCCTCAGTGCCACCAGCCTGTCTCCAATGGCACCAATGTCACCAAGGGTCACCAAACCCTGCCGGCAGCGCCACCAGCCTGTCCGAACATCCCCAGTGTCACCAAGGGTCACCAAGGGTCACCAAAGGCCATTGGTGCCACCAAACCCTGCCCACAGTGCACCCACAGTGGCACCAGCCTGTCCCCAACATCCCCAATGGCACCAAGGGTCACCAAAGGGTCACTGGTGTCACCAAACCCTGCCCACAGTGCCACCAGCCTGGGGACAGTGTCCCCAGAGTGTCCCCAACACCCCCAGCCTCCCTCAGCCGTGGCCACCACCAGCCTGGGGGGGGGGGGTCCCCAAAGTGTCCCAAAGTGTCAGTCTTGGGGTCCCAAGAGACCTCAGTGTGTCCCCAGGTGTCCCCAAGGTGACTCCAAAGCATCTCCAAAGTGCCCCAAAGTGTCCCCAGACTGTCCCCAAGTGTCCCCAGTGTCCCCGACTCACTCAGCCTCAGCCTCTACCAGGCGCTGCCTCAGCTGCTCCTCGGAGCTGGGGGGACACGAGGGGGGGTCAGGGGGGATCACGGGGGTTGGGGACATCGGGGGTGCCCCGAGGGGCCAGAGACAGGGGGGAGGGGCTCACCTGGGCTCCGGGGGTGCACCGGGGGGGGCCTGGGGGGGCGCCGGGACAGCAGGGACATCCTCTAGGGGGGTAGACACCGAGCGAGGGGGGGCCTCGAGGGGCTGTGGGGACATTAGGGAACATCAGGAGACATTGGGGGGACAGGGAGAAGACAGAGGGGGACACAGGGGGAGGACATTGGGGGACACAAGGGACAGGGTGGGTACAGTGGGAAGGGGTAGGGGGACACGGGGGGGACATGAGGGGACACAGAGAGGGGGGGACACAGCACACACCTTGCTGCTGGTGTCAGGGGTGTCACTGGAGGTGTCTCCAGTGTCCCTGAGTGTGTCCCTGAGGGAGTCCCTGATGTCCCCGAGGGTGTTCTTGGTGTTCCCGAGGGTGTTGTTGGTGTCCTTGATGTCCCCAGGGGTGTCTCTGATGTCCTCGGGAGTGTCCCTAGTGTCTCCAGGTGTGTCCCTGCTGTCCCCAGGGGTGTATCCGCTGTCCCCATTGCTGTCCCCGCTGTCCCCGCGCTGTCCCCGCAGCTGCAGCACCAGCTCCCGCGCCTGTCCCCAGCGGCCCCGCAGCAGCTCCCGCTCCCCCCGGCGCTGCAGCTGCAGCTTCCGCAGCTCTTCCAGGCGCTGCCGCAGCGACTCGGTGCAGTGACACAGCGCTCCTGGGGACAATCAGGGGACATGGGAGGGGCTGGGGACACGGGGCAGTTGGGGATGTTGGGACATTGGGGACATCGCGGGGGTCGGGGACCATTGTGACATTGGGACACTGGGGTGACATGAGGAATGCTGGCGAAATGAGGGACATGGAGGGGACATAGGGGACCTTGGGGGCACTGGGGGTGCTGAGGGCATCGCGGACACTGAGGGGATCGGGGATATCGCGACATCAACGGAGACACGGGGACATAGCTGGGGACCCCCCCAGTGCCGCAGGGACGCTTCCAGTCCGGCCCAGTCCCTCCCAGTTCCCCCAGTTCCCCCAGTTCTCACCCCTCAGCTCGCGGTTCTCCGCCCGCAGCCGCTGCAGCGCCTCCGCCAGCGCCGGCTCCGCCTCGGGCCCCGGCTGCACCATCTCCGCGGACCGCCGCCAGCGCCCGCCGCTCATGGGCGGCTGCCGGCGGGGCCCGGGCGGCTCGGGGGCGGTTCGGGGCCCAATTCGGGGATTTCTGGAATCCCGGCGGCTCCGGCGGTGGAGGCACCACTTCCCGCTTCCGCCGGAAGCGCGTGACGTCACCAAGCACCCGCCGCACTTCCGCCTCGGCAAGTGTTCGGGCGGCGCCATAGCAACGCGGAGGGCGGAGAGCGCTGATTGGTCACTCCTCCGGGCACGGCTCCGCCCATACTCTGCACTGATTGGCCAGTGAGGAAGCTGCTCAGCGCTGATTGCTGAATGAGGAGCGGAGGAGGGACCGGGGGCGTGGCCTCTGTGAGGGGATGGGGACTCGCGCGAGCGTGGGGGAGGCGGCGCGAGCGCGGCCGGAGCGGGAAGGTGCGGGCAGAACCGGGAAACTGGGGAAATAATGGGGGAATTCGGGGAATTCGGGAGGGCGTGAGGGGATTCGGGCTCTGGGATGGCCCGGGGGAGTCCATGGAGGCCTGAGGGAGCGTTATGGGGAAACTGGAGGGGCCTGAGGGGAGATGTGGGGGGAGATTTGGGATTTGGGGGGATGTGGAGGGGTTGGGGGAGGGTTAGGGGCGGTGAGGGCAGAAATTTGGGGTCTGGGGGTGTTTGAGGGGGAATTGATGGGGGGTGAAGGTGGAAATTGGGAAAATTGGGGGATTTGGGGGGATTTGAGGGGAACTGGGGGTCCGTGAGGGCCTGGGGGATGATGGGGGGAGCGGGAGGGAATTGGGGAGGGATGGGGAGGGGAGTTATGAGGGGTTTGGGGGGGCTGAAGGCGGAAAATGGGGGAGATCTGGGGGGGGAGGGATTTGGGGTTCGGGGGGGCAGCTGGGGTGTGAGGAATTGAGGGGATTTGGGGATCCTGAGGGGGGCAATTCGGGGGGGGGGGAGAGACAGTGGAGGGAGGGCGTGTCCTGCCCCACCCCGGCCCCGCCCCCGTCGCCCAAATCTTGACCCCTGGTGCCCAGTCCCACCCCAGGTACCCAACCGCGCCCCACAACACCCAAACCCTCCCCCCCCAAGTGCCAAATTCCGCTGCTCAGCTGCCCCAGCCCCGCCCCAAAACCTCCCAATCCCAGCCCTGCCCCACAACCCCTCCAATCCTGCCCTGGGGTGCCCGAACCTGCTCCTCTGCTCCCGAAATCCTTCCCGGGGTGCCCGAACCTGCCCCCCAAGTGCCCGAACCTGCCCCCCAGGAGCCATGCCGGGCCCAGGTGAGCAGGCGCCGGGCTCCTGCGCGGAGCTGAGCCGCTCGCAGGTGTGCGGGATGCTCCGGCAGGAGCTGAGCCGGGACGGAGCCTTCCTGCAGGGCCACCCCCATGTCCTCGTCATCCTCGGCGCCTCCGTGAGTGCCCGCGGGGTTTTGGGGGGGGGATGGAGGGGGTTAGGGGGGATTGGGGGGTGTTGGAGGGGGAATGAAGGAGTTTAGGGGCAGAAGTTTGGGGCTTATGGGGCGGAATAAAGGGGTTTGGGGGGGGGTTGAGGGAGAATTGGGGGGCTGGAGGAGGGAAAGAAGGGGTTTGGGGGAGAAATTTGGGGCTTGTGGGGCAGAATAAAAGGGTTTCGGGAGGAATCAGGGGGGCTGAGGGAGAATTGGGGGGCTGGAAAAGGGAACTGGGGGGCTGGAGGAGGAAAAGCAGGGGTTTAGAGGGAGAAATTTGGGACTTCTGGGGGGGAATAAAGGGGTTTGGGGAGGAATTGGGGCTGGGGGGAGCTAGGGATTAGGGGGAGAAATTTGGGACATGGGGGAATGAAGGGGTTTGGGGGGATATTGGGGATGGGTGGAAAAGGGAATTAGGGGGTTGGAAGAGGGAAACAAGGGGTTTAGGGGGAGAAATTTGGGGCTTGTGGGTCTGAATAAAGGGGTTTAGAGGGGGTGTTGGAGAGCTGGAAGGGGGAGTGAATGGGTTTGGGGAGGATGTTGGGAAACTGGGAAAGGGATGGAGGAATTTGGGCAGAAATTGGGGAGCTGGAGGAGGGAATGAAAGAGTTGTAGGGGAATTGGGAGGGCTGGAAGGAGCAAAAGAGGGGGAAGCAAATCTGGGGGGGTAATGGGGGGATTGTGAGCACTGGAAAGAAAATTTGGGGGTGATAAGAGGGGGATGGGGAATCAGGGGATTTGGGGACATATTGGAGGGGCTGGGAGTAAAGGGGGTTGGGGAGAATGGGGGGATTTGGGGGCCAACTAAAGGGAGTGGGGAGAGAATTGGGGGATGGGGAGGAATTGGGGGCATTTTGGGGGTGATGAGGGGTTATTTGGGGTCACTGGGGGGCGGGGAGTTATTTGGGGTCCGTGGGGGAGAGGCGGCCACCCCGATGCCTCCAGGGGGATGGGGAAGGAGAAAAAGTTGGGGTGCCCCGCCCGCCCCTCCCCCCGGTCACCCCTCCCCCCGGTCACCCCCTGGGGCCAGGGCGGTGTCGCCCCTCCCCCGCCCGCACCCCAACTTCCTCCTCCGCCCCTCCCCCACCCCATTACCCAACACCCCTTAATTAAACACCGCGGGATGGGGGGGAGGGGTGGCGGCGTTGACTCAGCACATTCCGGGGAGGGGCGTGGCCAGCCCTGGGTGCGGCCCAGGCCCCTCCCCCACCCTGACGGCCCCTTCCCCACAGGGCGACCTGGCCAGGAAGAAGATTTACCCTACAATCTGGTATGGGGACACTGAGGGGACATCTGGGGACAACGGGAATATCTGGGGACAGCAGGGACACTGAGGGGACACCTGGGGACAGCAGGGACACTGAGGGACACATGGGGACAGCAGGGACAGCGAGGGGACAATAGGAACAATGGTGTCATCAAGGCTGCTAGTGTTCCACCTGTCACCAGGGTCCCCAGGGCCACCACGGTCCGCTCCCTGTCCCCAGGGTCACTGAGACCACCGATGTGGCCCTGACCCTGAGCCCATAAGGGTCATCAGGGCTTTCAGTGTCCCTCCTGTCACCAGGGCGTCCATGTCCCCAAGGCCACCAATGTCTCCACCTGTCTCCCAGGTCATCAAGGTCATCGATATTGCCAGGGCCACTCGGTGTCACTGCTGTTCCCAATTCCACCAGGGCCACCAATGTCGGTCACTGCTGTCCCCAGTGGCACCAGTCAGCAGTGCTGCCATTGTCTGCTGTCCCCAGTGTCACCACAGCTGTGTGTCCCTACTGTGCGTGGGGCTACTTGTGTCACCAGTTGGCACCGGTGTCTCTAGTATGACTCCAGTGTCCCCAGGGCTGTCAATGTCCCCAGTATGACCCATGTTCCTTCCTTTGCTGCTTCTGTTCCCCCCTGTGCCACCTGTCCCCGTGTCACTGCTCCCAGGGTGACACGGGGACAGGAGCCACCATTAGCAGTGTCACCACCTTGAGAGAGGGTTGGTGACACGGGTGTCACCTCAGGCCTGGCTGGTGTCCCCAGAGCGGGGTGGTGACAATGCTGTGAGTGTCCCGGGGGGTTTGGTGACACAGGTGACAGCGCTGTCCCGTGTCCCCAGGTGGCTCTTCCGGGACGGGCTCCTCCCCGATGCCACGCGCGTCGTTGGCTTCGCCCGCTCGCCCCTCACCGTGGAGCTCATCCGGGAGCAGACCCTGCCCTACCTCAAGGTGACACCACTGTGCCACCTGTCCCTTCTGTCCCCTCCTGTCCCCTCTCTGTTTCTTCTGTCTTCACCTGACCCCTCCTGACCTCACCTGAACTTTTCTGGCCACACATGTCCCCAGGTGACCCCCAAGGACAGAGCCTGCCTGGTCTTGTGTCCTTGTGTCCCCGCATCTGTCGCTACCTGTCCCCACAGGTGACCCCCGAGGATGGGCCCCACCTGTCCCTGTGTCCCCTCACCTGTCCTTCCTTGCCCCACAGGTGACCCCCGAGGACAGTCCCTGCCTAGCCATGTTCCTGGCCCTGTCTCACCTGTCTCCTTTCCCTGTCTCACCTGTCCCTGTGTGTATCACCCTTGTGTGTCCCCACAGGTGACCCCCAAGGACTGGCCCTGTCTCACCTGTCCCCTGTCTCTGTGTGTCCCCACAGGTGACCTCTGAGGACTGACCCTGTCTCACCTGTCCCTGTCTCACCTGCCCCTTTCTCTGTGTGTCCCCACAGGTGACCTCTGAGGATGGGCCCCGCCTGGCTGAGTTCCTGTCCCTGCAGAGCTTCGTGCGGGGTCAGTATGGGGACGAGGCCTCGTTCCGGGCGCTGGACGCTCACCTGCGGGGGCTGCCTGGGGGAGACCGTGCCCACCGGCTCTTCTACCTGGCCCTGCCCCCCAGCGTGTACACACCTGTAACACAGCACCTGAGGGCTTTGTGCATGGGGCAGGGGTGAGTGGGGACATGGGGACACACCTGTTACACAGCACCTGAGGGCTCTGTGCATGGGGCAGGGGTGAGTGGGGACATGGGGACACACCTGTGACACAGCACCTAAGGGCTCTGTACATGGGGCAGGGGTGAGTGGGGACATGGGGACACACCCAGGGATGGGACACACAGGATGGGACGCACAGGGTGTGTGACTGCAGGGGACACAGGTTGGTTTGTCACCATGTCCCACTTCCCATATCCATGTCCCTACTGTGTCCACCCATATCCATATCCCATGTCCTCCTGTGTCTCTGCACATTCCCATGTCCCGTGTCCCCATGTCCCCGTGTATCCCTGTGTCTTTATGCCCTCGCGTACCCCCACACCTCCTGTATTCCTGTGTGCCACTGTGTCCCCTTGTGTTCTCATGTCCCCCCATCTCCCCACATGTCCTTATGTCCTCATGCCCCCATGTGTCCCCATGCCCCTCCATGTTCATTTTGTCCCCATATGTCCCATGTCCCCTGTGTCTGCATATTCCCCAGCATCCATGTCCCTCGTGTCACCGTATTCCCCTGTGTCTTTCCGTGTCCCCCTGTCCCTGCCCTCACATGCCTATGTCCCTGTCCCCAGGTGGAACCGTGTGATCGTGGAGAAGCCATTCGGGCGGGACCTGGGCTCGTCGGAGGAGCTGTCGGCGCACCTGAGCTCACTATTCTGCGAGGAGCAGATCTACCGCATGGACCACTACCTGGGCAAGGAGATGGTGCAGAGCCTCATGGTGCTGCGGTGCGCCGGGGACACGGGAGGGGCCAGGGACATGGGGGCGGCACAGGGACATGCACAGGACTCCTCAGCCACCCCTCACCCACCCCAGGTTCGGCAACCGCATCTTTGGGCCCATCTGGAACCGTGACAACATCGCCTGCGTGGTGCTCACCTTCAAGGAGCCCTTTGGCACTGAGGGCCGTGGCGGCTACTTCGATGACTTTGGCATCATCCGGTGAGGATGGGCGTTCCCCAGTGTACCCATGTCCCCTCTGTGTCCCCCCATGTCCCTCGACCCCGTGGCAGCGCCGGCTCCCCACAGGGACGTGATGCAGAACCACCTTCTGCAGCTGCTCTGCCTCGTGGCCATGGAGAAGCCGGCATCCACCAACCCTGATGACGTCCGCGATGAGAAGGTGGGGACAGCGGGGACACCGGAGTGTCACCTGTCACCACCCCTGGCACTGCACTGCTCACTGAGCTTTATGTCCCCTATGGTCACACCATGATCATGGCCACAGGGACCATCCCCTGTGTCCCCTATGGCCACATTCCCCCACCCCAGTTGCGTTCCACCACCGTGTTCTCGATAGTGGCCCCCAAAGCCACATCCCCCATGGCCACGTTCTCACTGACTGTGTCCCCAGCTGTGTCCTGGCATCCTGTGATCTGTGGTGGACCCTAATGCCACAACTCCTGTGGCCACATCCCAAACCATGTCCTATCAGCAGCTTCTCATTGGTGACCACCCAAAACCGTGTCCCCTGATGGCCACATCCCTCCCAGCCCCAGCCCACTGTCTGTTCTTACCAGTGGCCCCCCGTAACCACATCCCCAAGCAGTCCCAGCCCGTGGTCTCACCAGAGCCCCCGTAACCAGGTGTGCCTCACCTGTCCCTCACCTGTCCCCCAGGTGAAGGTGCTCAAGTGCATCAGCCCGGTGGAGCTGCAGGACGTGGTACTGGGCCAATATGTGGGCAACCCCGAGGGTCCCCCTGAGGCACAGAAGGGCTACCTGGATGACCCCACGGTGCCCCCCGGCTCCACCACGCCCACCTTCGCCACCGCTGTGCTGCGCGTGGCCAATGAACGCTGGGATGGTAAGAGGGGTGGTGGTGGTGATGGTTGCCATGGTGATGACATTTGTGATTGTGGTGATGATGGTAGCGATGACCATGATAATGGTGGTGGCCATGGTGATGACATTAATGGCTGTGATGATGATGATTGTGGTGGTGGTGGTTGTGGAGATGGTGCTGCTTATGGTGATAGCCACAATGGTGGCATTGATGACCAGAGGATGACAAAGGTGTTGACCATGATGATGGTGATGGTTGGAATGATGATGAAGAGCAGTGGTGATGTCCATGATGATGGTGGAGGTGACAATGCCGATGGTGTCCCAGTTGTGCCATTGGTGCTGCACTGCAAGAACTTGCTGGGATGGGGATGAGGGGTGGTGATGATGAGTGATGATGTTGATGGATGATGATGGTGGTAATGTGACTTTGACAGTGTTGGTGGTGATGTTGATATGGATGATGACGATGATGATGCTGGTGGATGGATGTTGATGGTGGTGACAGCGGTGTTGGATGTTGATGACATTGATTATGATGGTGGGTGTTGATGATTGGTTGGATGTTGACAGTGTGGATGATGAGAGTGTTGATGGCAGTGCTGTTGATGATGGTGATGGATATTGATGATGATGGCAATGTAGATGATGTTGACAATGACAATGATGATATTGATGGTGATATTGACGGATGGTGACGCTGATGATTATGACAATGGCAATGATGACAATAACAAGGACGACAGTGATGCCACTGTCCCCAGGTATCCTGTTCATGCTACGCTGTGGGAAGGCACTGGGATGGTGATGGATGTTGATGGATGGTGATGGATGTTGATGACAATGATGGTGTTGATGATGATGATGGTGTTGATGATGACCATGATGATATTGACAATGACAACGATGCCGCTATACCCAGGTGTCCTGTTCATGCTGCGCTGTGGGAAGAGGCTGGGATGTTGATGGATGTTGATGACAATGAGGTGTTGATGATGACGATGGTGTTGATGATGACCATGATGATATTGACAATGACAATGACAACGATGCTGCTGTCCCCAGGTGTCCCGTTCGTGCTGCGCTGTGGGAAGGCGCTGAACGAGCGCAAGGCCGAGGTGCGGCTGCAGTTCCGGGAGGTGCCCGGGGACATCTTCGCGCGGCAGTGCAAGCGCAACGAGCTGGTGGTGCGGGTGCAGCCGTGCGAGGCTGTCTACGCCAAACTCAACACCAAGAAACCGGGCATGTACCTGCGGCCCGAGGAGTCCGAGCTCGACCTCACTTACGGCAGCCGCTACAAGGTTCCCAAAACGGGCAGGGGACACGGGAATGGTGGTGGGGACACGGGAATGGGATTTGGGGACAGAAAGAAGGAGCATTGAGACCCAAAAATGGGATTTGATAACACAAAGTGGGAGCATTGAGACCCAAAAATGGGGGTTGGGGACATGAAAATGGAGCATCGAGACCCAAAATGGGGTTTGCGTACCCAGAAATGGGGATGGAACCCCAAAATCACAACACTGAGACTCAAAATTGTAGTGTTGAGACCAAAACTGTAACACTGAGACCCCAAAATTGTGGGTGGAGACTTCACATCTCGGAGGGTTCCCCACCCCTGGGAGGATTCCCAAAACCCACTTGGGTCCCTCTAAAGCCCAGGTGTTCCCCATACACCCAACCCAGAGGAGCCCCTACAATCCCCAAACCCTGGAATCCCCCCACACCTGGCAGGGTCCTCTCAAAGCCCAGGTGTCTCTCCACACCTGGGGGCGTCCCCCACACGTGGGGGTGCCCCCAGACTCCCCCAGACCACCCTGGTGCCCTCCAGGACGTGAAGCTGCCGGACGCCTACGAGCGGCTGCTGCTGGACGTCATCTGTGGGAACCAAATGCACTTTGTGCGCAGGTGAGAGGGGACAGGTGACACCTGGGGACAGGGGGACATGGTGGGGACAGGGGAGACACAGCAACAGGTGGGACTGTAGACAGGTGACACCTGGGGACAGGGGGACATGGTGGGGACAGGTGGGACATAGGGACAGGAGAGACGGGGGGTGGGGGGGCAGTACAGGTGGGACTAGTTTGGAGGAGCTGAAGAGTCTGGTGGGGCATGAGGGGGACAGGTGAGTCCAGTTTGGGGAGGGTGAAAGGGACCAGTTCAAGGGGACAGATGGGAGCAGTCTGGAGGGGGAGATTTGGGAGGGGCAGGTGGGGCCAGGTAAGGGGGGGCAGGCAGGATTTTGAGGGGAGAAGGTGGAGTTTGGAAGGGCAGATTGGACTGGTTTGAGAGGGACAGATGAGTTTGGGGGGACAGGTGAGGCCAGTTTGGGGAGGGAAGATGGGACCAGTTTGGGGGCCCAGATGAGGATTGGGGGAGTTTTGGGGTCCCCCAGCTCTGTTTTGGGGTGTCCTTCCCCCCCCCACAGTGACGAGCTGCGCGAGGCCTGGCGAATCTTCACCCCCCTCCTGCACCAGATTGAGCAGCGCCGCGAGCCCCCCATCCCCTACCCCTACGGCAGGTAAGAGGGGGGCACCTGGGGGGAGATACAGGGTGGTGTGGGGGGTGGGTAGGGGGTTCAGCTGGAGGTACCTGGAGGCTCCTGGGGGGGTCTGGGGGGTCAATGGGGGGTACTTGGTGCAGGAATATGAGAGTCTGGGGGCACCTGGGCACACCTGGGGGGCAGGGAAGGGGAAGATCCTGAGGGTCCTGTTGGGGATTTGGGTTGTTCCCAAACAACCTGGGAGGGCTCCCAGGGGGTCTCACTGGGGATTTGAGGGTCTCGCTGGGGATTTGGGGGATTTGGGGGTACTGGGGATAACCCCTGACCCCGTATCCCCCCTTTCCCAGCCGGGGCCCCCCCGAGGCGGACGAGCTCCTGCGGCGGGAGGGGTTCCTGTACGAGGGCACCTATCGGTGGGTGCCCCCCCACGGACCTGACCCCCACCCCTGACCCAGAGCCAGAGCCCCCGGAGCCACGGAGGGACCCTCCCAGAAACACTCCAGGGCTCTGGGCTGGGGATTGGTGCATCGTGGGACACCCCCTGCCCTATATCCCCCCCATTGCTGCCCCATAGATCCCCCCATTTCTGACCTATTGGAACCCCTCCTCTGCCCCACAGCCCCCAACACACTCCAGCCCCCCAAAAACACTCCTGGGCTGGGGATGACCCCCATAACCTCCGCCACCCCATAGGGCCCCTCAACCTTGCCCCATAGACCCCCCCAGCTGGGACCAAAGCTCTCCCTCCACGCCTCAATCAAGCTCCCAAAGCTTAATTACTCCCTCTTATTACCCCTCCCACCACCCCGGGAACAATTAATGATTAACGCAAATCAATTAATCAAGTAACCTGCCATTAACCAGGACCAATTAAACCAAACTTTGGCTAATTAATTACCACCAGCAACTTCTAATTGCCCCAGGCACTTATGGGGCAAAACCCCAACCCTTAGGGGGTCATGATCCCCATTGCAGGGGGAGGGGGAGCCCGGGACCCCGAGGGGGTGGGGCCGAGGCAAAGGGTGGGGTTTATGCTAATGAGGGGCAGGGACATTGCCAGGGATACTGAAAGAGGCGGGGCCAGCAGGGTAGTGGGCAATCTGGAGGGGGTGGGGCCTGAGTGGGGCGGGGTCAATGGGGCGGGGCCACACCACTGTCAGTCACCGCTGTCACTTCTGTCCCTGCTGTCCCCGCTGTCCCTGCTGTCACCGCACACCTGAGCACTCCTGGCAGGTTCCAACCCCCCGAGCGTGGCAGGGACAGGCACAGGCGTGTGACACAAGGGCTGGTGGCACTGTCTCCACGCTGTCCCTGCCATGTCCCCAGCCGCTGAGGGGGCAGGAGCTCCAAGCTCTCCACTCATGAAACAAGGGGCCACTGGGACACTCCTGGGAGCCAGGGGCTGGTGTGACACAGGGCGGCCTCTGAGAACCCAGGAGACCAGAGTGAGGTTATGGGACCTCTTCTAACCAGGTGTCACCGTGAGTCAGCTGGGCCTCATGGAACCCAGGTGCCACTGGGAGCTTGCAGAGCTTGTGGAACCCCGGCTCCAGCCAGGTGTGACACAGCTGGGCCTCACGGAACCCAGGAGAGCTTTGTGACACAGTGGAACCTCATGTGTCATCACATGTGTCCGTGGGGGCACAGAAGGAACCCAGGAGACCAGAGTGAGGATATGGAACCTCATGGAATCCAGGGTCCAGTGTGACACAGAGGGGTCTCATGGAAACCAGGAGAGCACTGTGAGGCTCCCAACATGGCACCAAGGTTCCGCTGGGACCTGACAGAACTGGCTGCAAGCAAGGGACCATTTCCCCCTGTGCTGGGCACTGGTGAGGCTACACCTCGAGTGCTGTGTTCAATTCTGGGCCCCTCCGTTTAGGAAGGACATTGAGATGCTGAGACACATCCAGAGAAGGGCAGCATGGCTGGTGAGGGGTCTGGAACACAAGTCCTGTGAGGAGCGGCTGAGGGAGCTGGGGATGTTTATCCTGGAGAAGAGGAAGCTCAGGGAGATCTCATCACTCTCTACAACTCCCTCACAGGAGGGTGCAGCCAGGTGGGGGTCGGGTTCTGCTCCCAGGAAACCACTGACAGAATGAGAGGACACAGCCTTAAGCTGCACCAGGGAAAGTTTAGTTTGGATATGAGGAAGAAATTCCTGAAAGAGTGATGGGGCACAGGAATCATCTGCCCAGGGAGGGGTGGAGTCACTGTCCGTGGATGTGTTAAAAAAAGTCTGGACACGGCACTTGTCCTGGTCTGAAAGACAGATGTCTGCCAGGGGAGGTGGGAGACTCCTCTGGAATGCAGAATGTGAGCCCTTCCCTCCGGATTATCACAGTGCTGAAAGTGGGGGCTCTCAGACACGGACACAAAAGGAATCTCAGTTCTTTACTGCTCTTTGTAACAAGGCAAGCAAACAGCAACAGGGACAGGAAACAGAATCAGAGACCCAGTGACCCAGAACTGCTGGAGTCAGTGAGTCAGGGGTCTCTGAATTCTTCAGAGAGAAATCAGAGTGCAGGGATTGAATTAAAGCCTGTGGATGGATTGAAGTATATTAAGCCACTCACACATAAGGCTGAGGTGTAAGTTTAAGTTTTAGGATAAGTAAGTGAGTCAGTAAGTTTTAGTATGAGCTCTAATGCTTTTAGTAAGTAAAAGGTTTAAATACCAAAGTAGGTCTAGTAGACCTAACCTTCTAGTGAAGGTTAAAAGCATACTAGTGTTTTCAGTGGAGGCTCCAGGAAGATAGTTTTAGAGTTGGTGCTTTTTGTGATCGCTTTTCTGCTTTTCCTGCCATTGCTTTTCTTTTTGCTTTTGCTCACCGTCATCAGCCAACACCCAAGAAGATAAAAGCTGCTGCAGCAACATCAGCTTCCCGGGACCCTGACAAGAGCAGCTCCTACTTCTGTTTGGGACTTTATTCCAAAACTTAGCATGGACTTTGATGTCTGTGACTGTGCCTTCTGAGACTAATGTGCTTCTGCAATAAATAACCTTTTAACAGTTATTAGCTGCTTTGCTCATTTGCTTCCTTTACCAACTCCCAGCAGCACCGATCCTGGTGCCCTCCCGAGGAGCTGCAGCAGAGGGAGCTGGGGAGGCAGGGATGAGCAAAACCCAGAGTGGTAGATGAGATGTATCAGAAACTCGGCAGCTGTAGCTGGGACCTGAAAATTTCCATGAAATGAGCATCCTTCTCCTGAAGCTACTTGGCTGAACAGACAGAATTCCAGGACGAACAGGCAGCCAACAAGAGATGGAAACATGGCAAGCTGCAAAGCAGGGATTTTAAAACCTTGCCCTAGGATGTAGGGATGATGCCAGAAGCAGAGCTCCCAGGGTTTTGAGAGCTGCTGGGAAGAGCAGAGGAAGCACAAGGAGCTGCTCCAGGAATAGAGAGTTCCTGCTGAGCGAGTCACAGCCATCCTGGAGGTCTGGCACTGTTTATTCAACAGGCAAAGCACTGCCCAGCACAAAAAATGAGCAATACCAAACAACACAACCTCTGGCTGCTCTGAAGAGATAAAAAATACAGAAAGTCCCTCTCCTCAGAATGGTAGCTCATCTCAGGCTGTTATCAGTCCCTCTGGGGCTGGAAAATGCCCCAGGCCAGGCCCAGTGGGCCACAGGTGCAAGCTCCTGGTGCTACCCCCAGGTCCCCACTCCAGAGCAGGTTCAAATAATTCCAGGAAAAAAGGAAAAAAATTCTCCAGGGAAATTCTCTGCTTCAGTCAGTCAAAAACTAACTAAAACCAGCAGAGAGCTCTGTCCCACTGTCCACCACAGCACAGGAGACAACGCAATGAAACTCTGATCTCGGTGTTTTGAAAACAGACATTCTGCTGCTCTCCTTTCCCCCCTTCCAATGTCAAAGTGAGCCTTAAAGTTACAAAACTTATTTCTGGGCTACAAACGGGGATAGAATTCAACATCACAAAGTCACTCCAGGACAACTTTTAAATGCCTGCCCCCCAGCATGTACACACCTGTGACACAGCGCCTGAGGGCTCTGTGCATGGGGCTGGGTGAGTGGGGACATACCCAGGGATGGGACACACAGGGTGCGTGACTGCAGAGGACACAGGTTGGTTTGTCACCATGTTCCTGCTTCAGTCAGTCAAAAACTAACTAAAACCAGCAGAGAGCTCTGTCCTGCTACCCACCACAGGACATAGTACAGGAAACAAAGCAATGGAACTCCGTTCTCTGTGTTTTGAAAGCAACCGCCTCAGGCATTCCATTGCTCCCCCCTTTCAGTGTCAAAGCCAGGTTAAAGTTACAAAACTTATTTCTGGGCTATAAATGGGGATAGAATTCAACATCACAAAGTCACTCCAGGACAACTTTTAAAGGCCTTTTAAAGTCCAGCCAGCTGCCATGGGCAGGCATATCTTCAACATCGTCAACCAGAGCAAGCTGCTCAAAGCCCCGTCCAAGGTGCCTCTCGATGAGGGCTCTGGGCTCAGAACACCAAATGCACTGCAGGTCTCATTCAAATGAAGAAAGGCCTAATGAGTCGCTACTTTCCCAGCCTCCCGTCAGGTCTTCACGACTGTACAGCTAACTAGAGAGGTGTGAGGAGTGCAGATAAGGATTGCAGTGCCCACTTTGAAGAGGTGATAACAGCGTTCTGCAGCTGACACTGACCCAGGGTATCCTAAGGAGACCGTGCCCAGTGGAAAACAGTTCCTCGAGGCCCAGCACAGGATGGACAACTCTGCCCATCACCTCCACACCGCGGCCCTTCCTCTCAGTGCCCACCTGGCCCTGCCTCACTTTCTGTGACAGGAGACTTCTGCACTGAATTCTGCAATGACATTCCAGCTCCTTTGCACCAGCTTCCACCTCCTCTCACTCTAGATCTGCCTGCAAATAGGCACAGAAGGGTTTCTGCTAATTATAAAACAGAGAAGATAATAATTTAAAATAATAACAACTAGAATGGATGCCTGCCAAAAAAAACCACACCTATAACCAAACCAAACAAATAAAAAAATCACAAACCAAAGTTACCACCAACCCCCATAGTGGAACATGATAAATAATAAAACACAACAAATGACTCCCACATCCGCCATGGCCTCTGCAGACGGTGCCTGCTGGTGCCTGCCTTCTGGTGCTGCAGAGGGCCAGATCAGCCTGGTGCTCTGCCCAGGTACCCCTCCCAGCCCCAGGGGTCCCAGCCCCTCCCAAAATGCTGCATTAAGTTCTGACTCTGCACTAAGAGATACAAGAATAAAACAGAAAGCTGATACAGAATCTTGCAAAATCCCACCCAGGAATATTTGGTTATAAAATCACAAGTATTAACAGAAGCTGAGAAAATTAGCAAGGTTAGAAAATAAACTTCAAGCACTTGGACTAGAAGAGCTCAGGCAAGAAATGTAATTGGAATGAACCCTCTCTTTCTAACACATGAACAATGCCATCAAATGTCAAAATCAGTGAAAGAGGGACCCCCAGCAGCAAAGGCTTCCCACACAGCAATGACACAGAACAGGGCAGGGGAAGCAGCTGCCAAAGTTATAACTTCTCCATTGCAATGAAGCATTTATTTTAATTTTACTGTAGCCACTATTAAGAAAGTGAAGCAAAGCACGAGCCCAGCCCATTGCCAGCCCCCGCACCTGAACCCCAGCCGGGGAAGGAGGGGCTGGTTTGGGGCTTTGGAGGCTCTTGAGTGTCCCGGGGCAGCTGGACCTGGAGCCATCCCTGCCCTGCCAGCGGCACCTGCAGAGCAGGAGTGGTGCCCGGGGAGCCCGGGGTGCTGGGAAGGGCTGGGGGGGCAGGAAGCAGTGGGGCTGGGCCAGGGACTCCCCAGCTGCCCTGGATGGGGAACTGGGACCTGGCAACTGCCAGAAGGGCTGATGGAGCCCCGGCAGGTGGGTGGGGAAGGGGCAGCTCCCCCTGACCCGGGCCCAGAGGGGGCCGTGGGGGTCGGGGCTGTCCCGTGGGGAATGGTTCCCTTTGGGAGCAACAAGGCATTCCCAGGGACTGCTCTGGAGCTGGCCTGGCAGGGAGCAGGGGCTCCTCGCCATGCCAGGCACGGCCACATCTCCCATCACTGCGGGCACTAATGAGGGAGCAGCTTCTTCTTGCATTGCCAGCACCCCAGTTTATAGCCCAGAGACCTTAAGGGGCCTCTCCCAGTCCCCTCCCAGGTGATTCCTGGTGGCCCAGAGGAGCCCACAGGTAGGATCAGAGGGGCTGGAGCACCCCTGCTATGGGAAAGGCTGCGAGAGCTGGGACCACTCTGCCTGAAGAAGGCTCAGGAGAGACCTTAGAGCTCCTTCCAGGCCCTGAAGGGACTCAGAGAGAGTGGGGGAAGGACTTGGTGCAAGGACCTGCAGGGACAGCACAAGGGGGAATGGCTTCCAACTGACAAAGGGCAGGGCTCCACTGGATATTGGGAAGAAATTCCTCCCTGGAGGAGGAATGGTGAGGAGGGCAGAGAGGCACATGTTGCCCACAGCAAACAGAGGTTGCCCTGGAAGTGTTCAAGGCCGGGCTGGATGGGGCTCTGAACCACTTCCCTTCTGGTGTTCTGATCAAGTGGGACACTTTCCTGCAGGTTGCTCATTCTATTTTCTAACTCTGGGGTTGAAAGGTGTCCCAAGGAGGGGAGAAAGGGCTGAGGTGGAATTCCTGAGCTGGGGTAGGCTGGGAAAACATTTGGGATCAAGGTCCTCAGGGGCAGCTGTGCAATCCTGAGTGTGCTCATCCCTGTGTTCTTCCAGGAGGCCCAGCAGCTTGGACTGAGCCAGCAGTTCCCTTCCCACATATTTCCTCAACAGGAACCTTCCTCAGTAGCCCCTGAGGTGAGTGCAGCTGTGATGATCTGGCTCAGGACTGTTCTGAAATGGGACTCAGGGAAGAGAACTGCAGGAACCCTGCAAGTTCTTGGCCATGGCTCTCCTGTCCATCCCTGAGTGGGGTTCATTTCTCTGTGCCTGATTTCTGGATCCGCATTTTACCCCAAAAGAGACTTCTTTCCTCTGCTCCATCAGTTTAACAACTTTGACAGTGAACAGGAATAAATAGAAAAGGAACCTGATCTCTGATGCTGCTATTTAATTTCATTATAATCACAGTAATATGTCCTAAGCACAAGCAGTGTGCTCAGAGTAGAATTAGATTTCATATGTTTAAGCAGATTTTGAAACTGGTTCTCCATGATTGAGCACCTATTCTTGTCAGGCTCAGAGGAGGCATCTCAGATGGTACTTTGGGATAGGACAGAATGCTCGCCTTCCTCTTAGCAGGATAAAGCAGAGGAGGAACATTAGAACTCCACTCTGGACTATGAAAAGTCATTTTTGTACTTTTCTCCAAGATCTTATCTGTATTAATGTGTGGAGGAAATTGAAGTCCCCATAGCATTAAAAAAAATACTCCTCTCTAATCTGAGCTCTTATCAGCAACAAATGCCCTCTCAGTAACTGGGGAGTTTTCATTCTGCCCCAGCTAATGTTTTGTCTTCCCTCTGAGTCCAACACCTGCAGCCAAGCATTTGTAACCTTGGAAAAGGAACAAACTGCACTTTTTTAAGCAGTGTTCTGCCAAACTTCATTCGAAATTATTTGTCAAATATTAGGGTTTTCCAGTTCACAAACAAATATCCTATTCCTATTTTTTTCTACAATACTGAAATAATTTTTTAAGCAATAAATATTATAGCAGTCAGTGAGTAAAATGATAAAGTGTAACCCTTTTAAAGTGCTTTTTTGCACCCTGTATTCTGAAATGAGCTATGGTACAGGTCACTTAAGAAGAAAGGAGGAATTGTCTCTTCCTAAGAGGAAAGGCTGGTGAATGGACATACCATGAAAATGGATGATGGAATTAATCCCTGAGATTGCAGACAGAGGGATTGGGACATCCCAGAATTGTAGCAGCAGTCTCTAAATCCAGCTCCCCTCAGAAACAAAAAACCCAGAACATCCCTGAAGAACCCTCTGTACTGATTTTTGTAATGCTGACTTTAGTTAAAGCCAGTCTATTAGACTTCAATTTTCTCCACTGATCACTCACCAAAAGCATTTCCACCCAGCAAATGGTGTATTCTAATATTTGGAAATCATGGTTTTGTTTCATGTGCAGGTTTGCGGTAAAGGCTTTGCTACACAGGATCCCTTGAAGTGCTCTCCAGATGATCTTTCCAGGCTTGCCAGCTGGATCGAGTCAAAGCTCGTCATCTGCTACTTAAAACTGGGGCCTGGCCTTTGCTTTGCATCGTTCACACAGGTGAGGGGAAATAGGGATTAGATTCACTGCTAAGGCTGAAATCCAAAAGGAAACAAAGACTAGGAATAAAGGCTGTGCAGGAAGAACCAGTCTAATAGTGAGAAAATAGGAATCAAGAAACAAACACACCTTACACATGACACTGGTGTTTAGACTGGACTAATGGCATCTGTTGAAGGCTCTGACACACAGGCCAAGGTTCATCCACTTCACACCTGTGCCTTGTACATATTTCAGAATATCTCAGGTTCACCTTCTGATCCATTCCAGATGCACAGTGCTTCCAGGGAGATGGGCCAGACACCTGCTGCTCCTGTTTGGGGAGCAGGGGATTAACAAGAGCTTGTGCTGTAGCAGTTTTTCTTATGGTACCTACATGCCAAAGGCAAGAGAGAATATTACCCCTGGAATATTTTTTCTAGAGCAATACACTAATAAAATTGCATTTAGGATAAAAACCACAATGAAATGAACCTTTAGGTAATATTTTAATAATATTTTCTTCATTGATCACAGCTGGAGAGAGGGAGGCCAAGAGAGAGAGTTCACCTGGCATTTGAGATGGTGCACTGAGCTGTAGAGCAGAAGTGCATATGGTGTCTGCCTCGGTCACTGCTTGATTCTTAGGAGCTTTAAGGATGTAAGAAATCCCAGTCTAACCTTGTCCATCCCTCTTGTCTCCCCAGGGTGCATCATTCAGAACCCCTCTCACTTCTGCAATCACCTACGCCAAGCCGCCTGCTTTCAGTGCCTGCACAGATACTTGGAGGCTGCCAGGTCCTTCTGCTGCCACAGGGCTCCTCTGCATCTCTTTCCTTGCAGCTTTCCTTACAGCTCTCAGCACTGACACATCATCTAGGAGCCAGGCTTTTGCACTGGCTTTGTGTGTGTGACCTAAATGATACCCGGAGCTGCTTAGGGCAGGGAGTTTGGGAGCTAAACGTGTGTTTGCTGATGCTTATCTAAAAGCTGGACAAAGACTGGGAGTTCTGTGCAACCTTTGGTATAAAGCTCACCTGACACTCCTTGAACAGGACCTCCCTCCCTTCAGCCCGGCCACAGAGCCCCTTCTTTGCCTGCACGCTCACAGAATTCACAGAATTCACAGAATCACAAGGTTGGAAGAGAACTCCAAGATCATCAAGTCCAACCCATGCCCTAACACTCCAACTAGACCATGGCACCAAGTGCCACATCCAGTCTTTCTTTAAACACATGCAGGGATGGTGACTCCACCACCTCCCTGGGCAGACAATTCCAGTACCTGATGACTCCTCTCTCTGCTGTGTCCTCAGAAGCGCCACGGTGGCACAGTGTCTGTATGTCCTGGCCGAAGGAGCGGGGCTGGAGACCAGTGACCTCCTCCAGCTGTAGTGGCAGGTGAGAGCTGCCAGCCTGGGCAGGAGCCACAGGGTGGGCCAAGCTGGGAGGGACCCCAGAGACCAGCTCCTGGCCATGCACAAGGCCATTGCCAGGAGTCACACCTGTGCCAACTGCTCCTGGAGCTCTGTCAGGCTTGAAGCTGTGACCACTTCCCCAGGGAGCCATTCAAGTGCCCAACCACATTCTGTTCCTCATTCTCTAATTCCACATTCTCTTCTGAGAATCTGTTCCTAATACCCAACCTAAACCTCCCCTGACACAGCAATTCTGGATACAGCTGCTGAAGGTATTTTTTTGTTAAGTCTTCCTGATGTGACTTTCAGAGAGCACAGAATCACTTTTTCTCTCCATCTGAATGACAGTTCCCCTGGTCCCTGTCTCCTCCTTGAAGATGGAGGCTCATGGAGTCTCCATCCAAACTGCCTGGTTGTTTTGTTTGGGTTTTTTTAGCCTCTACCCAACATTAAATGTATCATTTCTTTGCCCTTTTTTTAGGCTATGACTGAAGAAGACCTCAGTGGAGAAATTTCTTTTTCTGTTCTGTACACACCTTTTGAGAAAGAGGACAAGGCTGACAAAATAAAGGAGGCCAACAAAACTTTTGCTGAGAGGCACCCTGAAGACGTGCAGCACATATAACAGCAGCTTTCAGCTGCCCTTAAGCACTGTGGACTGTGTTTGTGCAGCTGAATTCAAGAGAGTTGGAGAGAGCTGGAGAGTTTGAGCTGCTTGGCCTTCAGACACTTCCACACTGTCGGGGCTCTGGCTGTGTTGCATGAATATGAGAGACTCTGACTTTAAGAAAACTGCATAATTCTGTACTGTTCGGAGAGAATACTGACAGTGAGCCATTCATAAAGGAGATACAAAGTAATAACAATGAGCGGATGAGAAAGACTTAGAGCAGCAACAGTAGGGGGCTGAGAAGGTACATTAAAGTAGCAAGCAAGAAGGTAGACATGCAGAGAAAATATAGTAAAGTAGCAAATAGGTAGAAGAGACGTGACTGACTTAGGGTGGTAGATTGCTTGAGCCAAGAGGTAGAGAAATTACCGTAAAAGCGCGTGCAACCAATCAATAAATAACAAGTAGTATATGGACAATGCTCACTAACCAATGATATGTTTGCTGGACTCACGTGTTGCAACAATGTCTAAAGTATAAAAGAAGCACTGTACATCTAATAAACGGATTAGACTTCCATCATATTGATGTGTGAGTCTTTTCTCATCTTGCCATGAAGATTCTTCCCTAACTACGGCTCTGACACCACACTGCTGTGGGGAATTGGGCAGAATGTGCTTTATCTCAGGCATCAGCAAAATTGAAGCTGTTGATGCAAAAGGCTGCAGAGGCCTAAGATTCAAAGCCCAGTGAGAGCTGGATGTGTTGAGTTTGTGTTTTGGCAAGGTTTCTGGAGACCATTTCACTCCTTCTTAAACTTTCCTTATTCTTCTCCCAAAAAGTAACTTCTCTTACACCTGAAAAGAAATATGACAGTGGAGATAATTTACTTTTCCCTATGCAGATCTGCATGGAATTCACCTTTTGCCAGAGACAGCTGTATTTCATCCTGGCCAGCAGTACTTACTCACTCTGGGCTTCAGAAACAAAGAGTTTGGAAAAACCTTGGAAAAGTTTGTAACTCAAAAGCTGCCAATCTTTCCAGGTGTGCCAACTTGCTTAAGAAGCGGCCTGGCTCAGGGGTGATCCCCACAGTCCTTGCTAAAGGAGCGGTTGAGGGGTGTCTGGGGACCCATTTCTGTCAGTGCCAGCAGCCCCAGTGGCCCAGACAGCTCTTCCCATCCCCTTCACTCCTCCTGCAGCTCAGCCAGCATCCTGCCAGGCCCCCTAAAGAAAATGGAGGTGAATAAACACAGCCTCTGTGGTTCTGTGATTTCACTTCCTAGGCCAGAAAATAACTTTCAGTCCCAGCATGGAGGAAGAAGCAGAACCACTTTGGCAGAGCACTGGGAAAAGGATCATGGCAGCCGTGGCTTTTATAGGAAGCACCAAGATCAAGGTGAGTATCCTGTTCCTGTTTTGGTAGGAGGTGTGTGGGAAGGATGTGGGATTTTGGGGAGTAATTCCTGCTGCACTGGTTATTCCACTGCCCAGAAATGCTCAGAGAATTGCATTAGGAACAGCGCTCCAGTGGGTTTAAATTCCTTTGCAAAGGAGTCTTAATGACTTAACAGTGACCACAGTTTCTTGAAAGTCCCTCTGCATGCAATTTCCTCCAATCTTTATGGCCCTTTATTTTACCCCTACTTCACATAACCCCCAACACAGTTACTCTATTTCATACCCATAGCAGACTGCACCTCCCACCCAGAGCTCCATCAAGAGTTAATTACTGCTACTTGAAGCATTTCTAGTGATTAGAAATGAGATCTGGATCCCTATGTGAAGTAACCTTCCCATCTGTTACACAGGCCAGGTGATGGTGGTTACCTCTGCTCCATCCTTTCTGCCATAATGGACACAGCTTTTAGCACCAGAGACAATAATGTGACAATTAGCACAGAGGTCAACAATCAAATTTGCACATAGACTGTTTCCATGCAATTCTTAACTTATTCTCCTGAAAAAAGAAATGTGAGCTAGAGGTCTGGGGAAGCTCGGGTTTCTTTCCTTCTGGAGGGCAGCTGCTGGAGCAGCCAGAACTTGTGCACTGAGCACAGGGAAAGGTGTGCAGGGCTCGGCCAAAAGCATCCACACAGAGGGGAGGGAAGAGGAGTGGATGGAGGGCGGACACCCTGAGGAAACACGACTGCTCCTTTGCAGTGCTTTCCTGAAGCCCTTTGCTCTTGGCTTTGGAGGATCAAAAGCCTCAGTTCTTGGTGTGCAGAGTAATGCAAATGGCAGCTTTTGGAAAGGGAGGATCTGTTCCTGATGGGGGCATTCATTCCCTACAAGCACAAACAGAGTGTGGGTTGTGTTGCCTACTACTGAGGCTAGTGCCTTGTCTTGATTCGGCACCACTGAGTTGCCTGTGATTGAGGCTAGTGCGACCTGGTTAGGAGCGAGACCACGGCACACTTACACCCTTGCCGGACAGATCACACATCACACCAATATGGTGAATGGTGGTGAATAAATTGCACTTTATTTCCCGTGGACACCCGCTTTATATAACCGCGGTGTGCCCATGCCACTCCCTTTGTGGTTCTGTAACTTGGCAACGCTATGGAGAGGGAGGGGCCTTGCCTCCTCGTACACCCGAGATCTTCCAAGCGGTTGTGGCTAACTGCAGGGTTGCATATTGGAAATACTATAAAATCCTGGTCTTTCTGAAAGCCCCAGAAAAAAAGATATTTTAAAATTTTTTGACCCTTGAGCCCTCCCCTCCTCAGTTCTCTCTTTGCTTTTGGAGGTGAGATTCCTCTATTGCAACTACTGCAGTCTGAAAAGAGTAACAGGGAGAGAAAAAAAACTTTGAAATCAGGCAGGTTTTGCATTTCCCTCTTGTGTAAATGAATTTGGAGGGACAGAATCACAGTTCAAGCAGAGATAAGCAGAGAGGTCTGGTTTCCAGGACACAGGGAAAACAAACTCATCCTGTCAGAGATAAGAGCAGAGTGCTGGCTTGGGATTGCCAGATTTACCATCTTTTCATGTCCCTTCTGACATTCAAATATTTTTGCTGAAACACAAGTACATTTCCAGAAACCCCAGCACCACAGAAGGCAGCAGCCAGCTGACCTTTTTGCCAAGGAGGCTGGCACAGCCCCATGGTTTAGGCAAGGGCTACACTGGTGCCACCCCCACAACAGCAAGGACAGGGAGCTGGGATGAACCAGAGGCCTGTGGGTTCATAACCAGCCCCAGGGAGCTGCCATGGACAGGAGGAAAAGCCCAGGAGAGAAAAGAGAACAAACAGCTGCCAGGCCCATTTCTATTGTCAGGGGAAACATCTTCCCTTTCCCTTCAGTTTTCAGAGCATTCAGTGATCCCAGCGAGGCTGAACCTCTGCCCCAAGGAACAGGTGATAGTGCCAGATCTACCTGGGAACAGAGATGGGCACAGTGCCAGACCTGCTCTGCTGCTGGGGACTGTCCTCTCTTTATGGCCCTGACTGAGATTGGGCCACTTTGGTTTCCTTTAAAGTATTCCACACAAGAAGCTACAAACATGATTCCATCTTACTTCCATCACACATAAGCTAAATTAAAATGGCCAAAGATCAGCTACCCACTCAAGCACTATGACTTACTTGGAGAGGGAAAAATAATATATTTGGGTTTTAACAGAACAAACATTTCTTTCTGCTGCCCTCTTCCTCCTTTGTGGATACAAAGGGGCAATCCAGCTTCCTGTTCTACTCAGGCTGCTTTTGACCAAACCAGCTCAGTGCTAAACCCAAGCTCATTAAACCATGGCAACACTTAAGAGGAGTCGCTGCCGCCCCCTTGGTTTTGCAGCCACGCAGCCTGGATTCACTACATCATTTATACACTCATGACTCTGGCTAAGATGGGAAGGCAATGCTGGAACATGCTTCAAGCCTGCCATGTTCCTGCCTGCCTGGAGGCCAGAGACCACCTCTGCAGGCATCAGTTCCTCCAGGGTCTGTCTTGGAAACCGTGGGTTGGCTTGTCTGCACCCAAATCATGAGCTAACAGCTACATGCTGTCCTCAGCCCATCCCTGAGACTGGAAAAACCATCCAAGAAAGTCAGGTGCTGTTCAATGGTGGTAGAAAAGCCATTTCTAAAGGAGAAAACTGCGTCTGTGTTTGTTATCTGCTGTCTCCTCTTTCCATCTATCATCAGGACATCTTTATTTTCCTAGCGCTACCAGAGAGTTTGTGGCAAGGAAATGTTTTAGTTGTGTCTCTGAAGCCCAGCAGCATGGCCTGAAATGGTCACACTGCTAAGAGCAGGACCAGCACAAACACAGATAAGAAGGCTTGAGGCACAGAACACCAAGGTCAGCAAGTTCCCTGTGTTTCCCTTCTCACCTTCTCTCTTTTCCTGGGCAAACAGGACAAGCATGCCTGTGTGCTGGGGCCATTGAGCAGTTCCACCACACCACCCTGCTCAGCCACCTGCAGAGAGGGGAGCAATAGGCCCAAGTGATGACCCAGGCGATGGCTGAGCTGACAACTGTTCCCTACCTGCAGAGAGTCTCTCAGGAGAAAGGGAAACACAACAAATAGGAGGGGAACAGGAGAAAGTGAAACAAACACAACAGGAGTGTTATAAATGAGCGCAATGGGCCATAAAAGATCGAATAACAATTTAAAAGATTTATTGGTTACAGAAAGCAAAAGCAAAATCAGCGCTGGGCGACAGAGGAGTCCTTGCTCCACTACCTGCCGCACCCCACCCCCCTTAGTTTGTTCCTTTTCAGCTGTTCAGATTTCGGGTTACGTGCTCCTCCTCTAGTAGTTCTGCGCATGTTCCTCCAGTTGCTAGGGGGTCTTTTTCTGCCTTCTGGTGGTCGGGGGATGAGGGTGAGTAGTCTTCCTCAGCCACTGACTCCTTTCTTGGCACTTAAAACAATATGTGATTATGCAAGCAAAGCAGAACACATTCTGGCTTTTACTTTAAGGCCTATTAAGCAAGCAAGCAAGCAGAGCAAAACAATTAACAAGTTTTTCAAGGTCTGTCAGAGGATCAAAGCAGAACAATTAACATCCTGGCCTCACAAGTCTTTGGCAATATTCCTTCAAGGTCTAAGGTCTGTCAGGTGAACAAAAGGCCCCTTATTTATTACAAGTCCCCCCTTTTTCTATATTATTACTTTTGTTCGCTAAATCTTTGTAATTCCCTCCTACTTAACTCCAGATAATCTTTTGCCTCTTCCCCATTTAAGGCTTCATATTTTGCTCGTATTAACATGAGGTGAGCGGCTTCTAACCTACTTTTTACAATGCTAATTATTTTGTTAAAAATACAGGGGCTGAAAGCAAGCCCTAAAATTATTAAAATCACTGGTCCAGCTATGCTTGGCAAGAGAGTCGTTACCCAGGGAGAATATTTAAACCAAGATTCATACCAATTTTGTTGGGCCTCCCTTTCTCTCTTGCACTGCTCCAGTTGTTTTCGGAGCTCAGCCATGGTGTCAGTTACTATCCCAGTGTGGTCTGCATAGGTGCAACACTCCTCTCGCAAAGCCACACATAGTCCCCCTTGCTGTAAAAACAACAGGTCTAATCCCCGTCTATTCTGCAATACAACTTCCGAAAGAGATCTTACTAATTTTACGAGACCGTCTATTGCCTTCTCTACTTTACTTAAATCTTCATCTACTGAAATTCTGAGATCCTTAAATCCTTGCTGTTGGTTCACTAAGGAAGCCACTCCTCTCCCCACCCCAGCACTTCCTATACTTAGTAATATAGCAACTGTGAGGGCTGTAAACGGTTCTCATTTCTCTAAGTGGTGTTTTGGAGTGAATTGAGGAGCATACACATAGTCTTTTGGGTGGCACACAATCCGGGGGACTACCATGACCTGAATGCAGTCTTTGGATGTTTCATTGAAAGTAGATATTGATATACACGGGGTTACCCCGAATGTGTTACAAACCCACTTAGTGTTTGCAGCAGGGGTCAACCATTGGGCCGGTTTGCGATAGTTGATTACTGTGCATGCTTTCTCCTTACCTTTAATTACACTGCAGTACTCTTCGCTATGCAGAGTTGAAACAGTGCATTGTAAGCTTACAAGAAGCAGGGTAATATCGTATGGTACAGGGTTTTTAACAGCAAAGTGAACAAGCCAGGCGTGTTTTGGAAGCAGCAAAACCCATCAGCAGAGTGTTCTGTGCTAGCAGGAGATGACGCTTCAGCTCGGTTAGGGAGAAATCGCCGAAGGCTACATAGGGCGAAAAAGGAAGCCGCAGAGAAGCGGAGTGCTCTTTGCAGCGTAGCGCTTGTCAGTGACTAGGGGCATGAAGCAGGATCAGCGTCAGCTTGCTTTGCTACTACACTCCTGTTCATGAAGCAGCATTCTGTGGTACAGATCCTTGATGTACAGAACTCATTTCTAAGTGCACTGCTAAGTGAGAACTACTGTGTGCTGTGCATGCTTTCTCCTTAGCGTTCTTTACACTGCAGTGCTCGTCCCTATGGCAGAATTTCCAGAGTGCACGGTACGCTTCCAAGGAGCAGGGCATTCTCGTATGGTACAGAGAGTTTGACAGAAAAGTGCACACGCCAGGCGTGTTTCGGCACTAGCAAAACCTAGCAGCAGAGTGTTCTGTGTTAGCAACGGACGACACATTACCTCGCCTAGAGAGATATCGCTGCAGGATACCTAGCGCGAAGAAGGAGGCTGCAGAGCACTGGAGAGTGCACTTGGCAGCAGATCGCTTGTCAGTGACTAGAGGCATGAAGCAGGATCAACGTCAGCTTGCTTTGCTACTACAGAGCCACTCGTCAAGCAGTCTTCTGTGGTACATAGCCGTGATGCAGAGAACTCAGTTCTAAGTGCAGTGCAAAGTGAGAACTACTGTGTGCTGTGCATACTTTCTCCTTAGCGTTCTGTACACTGCAGTGCTCGTCCCTATGGCAGAATTTCCAGAGTGCACGGTACGCTTCCAAGGAGCAGGGCATTCTCGTCTGGTACAGAGACTTTGGCAGAAAAGTGCACACGCCAGGCGTGTTTTGGCACTAGCAAAACCTAGCAGCAGAGTGTTCTGTGTGAGCGGGAGACGACACCTTACCTCGCCTAGAGAGATCTCGCCGCAGGATACCTAGCGCGAAGAAGGAGGCTGCTGCAGAGCACTGGAGAGTGCACTTGGCAGCAGATCGCTTGTCAGTGACTAGAGGCATGAGGCAGGATCAACGTCAGCTTGCTTTGCTACTACAGAGCCACTCGTCAAGCAGTCTTCTGTGGTACATAGCCGTGATGCAGAGAACTCAGTTCTAAGTGTAAGTGCCAAGTGAGAACTACTGTGTGCTGTGCATGCTTTCTCCTTAGCGTTCTGTACACTGCAGTGCTCGTCCCTATGGCAGAATTTCCAGAGTGCACGGTACGCTTCCAAGGAGCAGGGCATTCTCGTCTGGTACAGAGACTTTGGCAGAAAAGTGCACACGCCTAGGCGTGTTTTGGCACTAGCAAAACCTAGCAGCAGAGTGTTCTGTGTGAGCGGGAGACGACACCTTACCTCGCCTAGAGAGATCTCGCTGCAGGATACCTAGCGCGAAGAAGGAGGCTGCTGCAGAGCACTGGAGAGTGCACTTGGCAGCAGATCGCTTGTCAGTGACTAGAGGCATGAGGCAGGATCAACGTCAGCTTGCTTTGCTACTACAGAGCCACTCGTCAAGCAGTCTTCTGTGGTACATAGCCGTGATGCAGAGAACTCAGTTCTAAGTGTAGTGCCAAGTGAGAACTACTGTGTGCTGTGCATGCTTTCTCCTTAGCGTTCTGTACAGTGCACGGTACGCTTCCAAGGAGCAGGGCATTCTCGTCTGGTACAGAGACTTGGACAGAAAAGTGCACACGCCAGGCGTGTTTTGGCACTAGCAAAACCTAGCAGCAGAGTGTTCTGTGTGAGCGGGAGACGACACCTTACCTCGCCTAGAGAGATCTCGCCGCAGGATACCTAGCGCGAAGAAGGAGGCTGCTGCAGAGCACTGGAGAGTGCACTTGGCAGCAGATCGCTTGTCAGTGACTAGAGGCATGAGGCAGGATCAACGTCAGCTTGCTTTGCTACTACAGAGCCACTCGTCAAGCAGTCTTCTGTGGTACATAGCCGTGATGCAGAGAACTCAGTTCTAAGTGTAGTGCCAAGTGAGAACTACTGTGTGCTGTGCATGCTTTCTCCTTAGCGTTCTGTACACTGCAGTGCTCGTCCCTATGGCAGAATTTCCAGAGTGCACGGTACGCTTCCAAGGAGCAGGGCATTCTCGTATGGTACAGAGACTTGGACAGAAAAGTGCACACGCCAGGCGTGTTTTGGCACTAGCAAAACCTAGCAGCAGAGTGTTCTGTGTGAGCTGGGAGACGACACCTTACCTCGCCTAGAGAGATCTCGCCGCAGGATACCTAGCGCGAAGAAGGAGGCTGCTGCAGAGCACTGGAGAGTGCACTTGGCAGCAGATCGCTTGTCAGTGACTAGAGGCATGAGGCAGGATCAACGTCAGCTTGCTTTGCTACTACAGAGCCACTCGTCAAGCAGTCTTCTGTGGTACATAGCCGTGATGCAGAGAACTCAGTTCTAAGTGTAGTGCCAAGTGAGAACTACTGTGTGCTGTGCATGCTTTCTCCTTAGCGTTCTGTACACTGCAGTGCTCGTCCCTATGGCAGAATTTCCAGAGTGCACGGTACGCTTCCAAGGAGCAGGGCATTCTCGTATGGTACAGAGACTTTGGCAGAAAAGTGCACACGCCAGGCGTGTTTTGGCACTAGCAAAACCTAGCAGCAGAGTGTTCTGTGTGAGCGGGAGACGACACCTTACCTCGCCTAGAGAGATCTCGCCGCAGGATACCTAGCGCGAAGAAGGAGGCTGCTGCAGAGCACTGGAGAGTGCACTTGGCAGCAGATCGCTTGTCAGTGACTAGAGGCATGAGGCAGGATCAACGTCAGCTTGCTTTGCTACTACAGAGCCACTCGTCAAGCAGTCTTCTGTGCTACATAGCCGTGATGCAGAGAACTCAGTTCTAAGTGTAGTGCCAAGTGAGAACTACTGTGTGCTGTGCATGCTTTCTCCTTAGCGTTCTGTACACTGCAGTGCTCGTCCCTATGGCAGAATTTCCAGAGTGCACGGTACGCTTCCAAGGAGCAGGGCATTCTCGTCTGGTACAGAGACTTTGGCAGAAAAGTGCACACGCCAGGCGTGTTTTGGCACTAGCAAAACCTAGCAGCAGAGTGTTCTGTGTGAGCGGGAGACGACACCTTACCTCGCCTAGAGAGATCTCGCCTGCAGGATACCTAGCGCGAAGAAGGAGGCTGCTGCAGAGCACTGGAGAGTGCACTTGGCAGCAGATCGCTTGTCAGTGACTAGAGGCATGAGGCAGGATCAACGTCAGCTTGCTTTGCTACTACAGAGCCACTCGTCAAGCAGTCTTCTGTGGTACATAGCCGTGATGCAGAGAACTCAGTTCTAAGTGTAGTGCCAAGTGAGAACTACTGTGTGCTGTGCATGCTTTCTCCTTAGCGTTCTGTACACTGCAGTGCTCGTCCCTATGGCAGAATTTCCAGAGTGCACGGTACGCTTCCAAGGAGCAGGGCATTCTCGTCTGGTACAGAGACTTTGGACAGAAAAGTGCACACGCCAGGCGTGTTTTGGCACTAGCAAAACCTAGCAGCAGAGTGTTCTGTGTGAGCGGGAGACGACACCTTACCTCGCCTAGAGAGATCTCGCCGCAGGATACCTAGCGCGAAGAAGGAGGCTGCTGCAGAGCACTGGAGAGTGCACTTGGCAGCAGATCGCTTGTCAGTGACTAGAGGCATGAGGCAGGATCAACGTCAGCTTGCTTTGCTACTACAGAGCCACTCGTCAAGCAGTCTTCTGTGGTACATAGCCGTGATGCAGAGAACTCAGTTCTAAGTGTAGTGCCAAGTGAGAACTACTGTGTGCTGTGCATGCTTTCTCCTTAGCGTTCTGTACACTGCAGTGCTCGTCCCTATGGCAGAATTTCCAGAGTGCACGGTACGCTTCCAAGGAGCAGGGCATTCTCGTCTGGTACAGAGACTTTGGCAGAAAAGTGCACACGCCAGGCGTGTTTTGGCACTAGCAAAACCTAGCAGCAGAGTGTTCTGTGTGAGCGGGAGACGACACCTTACCTCGCCTAGAGAGATCTCGCCGCAGGATACCTAGCGCGAAGAAGGAGGCTGCTGCAGAGCACTGGAGAGTGCACTTGGCAGCAGATCGCTTGTCAGTGACTAGAGGCATGAGGCAGGATCAACGTCAGCTTGCTTTGCTACTACAGAGCCACTCGTCAAGCAGTCTTCTGTGGTACATAGCCGTGATGCAGAGAACTCAGTTCTAAGTGTAGTGCCAAGTGAGAACTACTGTGTGCTGTGCATGCTTTCTCCTTAGCGTTCTGTACACTGCAGTGCTCGTCCCTATGGCAGAATTTCCAGAGTGCACGGTACGCTTCCAAGGAGCAGGGCATTCTCGTCTGGTACAGAGACTTTGGACAGAAAAGTGCACACGCCAGGCGTGTTTTGGCACTAGCAAAACCTAGCAGCAGAGTGTTCTGTGTGAGCGGGAGACGACACCTTACCTCGCCTAGAGAGATCTCGCCGCAGGATACCTAGCGCGAAGAAGGAGGCTGCTGCAGAGCACTGGAGAGTGCACTTGGCAGCAGATCGCTTGTCAGTGACTAGAGGCATGAGGCAGGATCAACGTCAGCTTGCTTTGCTACTACAGAGCCACTCGTCAAGCAGTCTTCTGTGGTACATAGCCGTGATGCAGAGAACTCAGTTCTAAGTGTAGTGCCAAGTGAGAACTACTGTGTGCTGTGCATGCTTTCTCCTTAGCGTTCTGTACACTGCAGTGCTCGTCCCTATGGCAGAATTTCCAGAGTGCACGGTACGCTTCCAAGGAGCAGGGCATTCTCGTCTGGTACAGAGACTTTGGCAGAAAAGTGCACACGCCAGGCGTGTTTTGGCACTAGCAAAACCTAGCAGCAGAGTGTTCTGTGTGAGCGGGAGACGACACCTTACCTCGCCTAGAGAGATCTCGCCGCAGGATACCTAGCGCGAAGAAGGAGGCTGCTGCAGAGCACTGGAGAGTGCACTTGGCAGCAGATCGCTTGTCAGTGACTAGAGGCATGAGGCAGGATCAACGTCAGCTTGCTTTGCTACTACAGAGCCACTCGTCAAGCAGTCTTCTGTGGTACATAGCCGTGATGCAGAGAACTCAGTTCTAAGTGTAGTGCCAAGTGAGAACTACTGTGTGCTGTGCATGCTTTCTCCTTAGCGTTCTGTACACTGCAGTGCTCGTCCCTATGGCAGAATTTCCAGAGTGCACGGTACGCTTCCAAGGAGCAGGGCATTCTCGTCTGGTACAGAGACTTGGACAGAAAAGTGCACACGCCAGGCGTGTTTTGGCACTAGCAAAACCTAGCAGCAGAGTGTTCTGTGTGAGCTGGAGACGACACCTTACCTCGCCTAGAGAGATCTCGCCGCAGGATACCTAGCGCGAAGAAGGAGGCTGCTGCAGAGCACTGGAGAGTGCACTTGGCAGCAGATCGCTTGTCAGTGACTAGAGGCATGAGGCAGGATCAACGTCAGCTTGCTTTGCTACTACAGAGCCACTCGTCAAGCAGTCTTCTGTGGTACATAGCCGTGATGCAGAGAACTCAGTTCTAAGTGTAGTGCCAAGTGAGAACTACTGTGTGCTGTGCATGCTTTCTCCTTAGCGTTCTGTACACTGCAGTGCTCGTCCCTATGGCAGAATTTCCAGAGTGCACGGTACGCTTCCAAGGAGCAGGGCATTCTCGTCTGGTACAGAGACTTTGGCAGAAAAGTGCACACGCCAGGCGTGTTTTGGCACTAGCAAAACCTAGCAGCAGAGTGTTCTGTGTGAGCGGGAGACGACACCTTACCTCGCCTAGAGAGATCTCGCCGCAGGATACCTAGCGCGAAGAAGGAGGCTGCTGCAGAGCACTGGAGAGTGCACTTGGCAGCAGATCGCTTGTCAGTGACTAGAGGCATGAGGCAGGATCAACGTCAGCTTGCTTTGCTACTACAGAGCCACTCGTCAAGCAGTCTTCTGTGGTACATAGCCGTGATGCAGAGAACTCAGTTCTAAGTGCAGTGCCAAGTGAGAACTACTGTGTGCTGTGCATGCTTTCTCCTTAGCGTTCTGTACACTGCAGTGCTCGTCCCTATGGCAGAATTTCCAGAGTGCACGGTACGCTTCCAAGGAGCAGGGCATTCTCGTATGGTACAGAGACTTGGACAGAGAAGTGCACACGCCAGGCGTGTTTTGGCACTAGCAAAACCTAGCAGCAGAGTGTTCTGTGTGAGCGGGAGACGACACCTTACCTCGCCTAGAGAGATCTCGCCGCAGGATACCTAGCGCGAAGAAGGAGGCTGCTGCAGAGCACTGGAGAGTGCACTTGGCAGCAGATCGCTTGTCAGTGACTAGAGGCATGAGGCAGGATCAACGTCAGCTTGCTTTGCTACTACAGAGCCACTCGTCAAGCAGTCTTCTGTGGTACATAGCCGTGATGCAGAGAACTCAGTTCTAAGTGTAGTGCCAAGTGAGAACTACTGTGTGCTGTGCATGCTTTCTCCTTAGCGTTCTGTACACTGCAGTGCTCGTCCCTATGGCAGAATTTCCAGAGTGCACGGTACGCTTCCAAGGAGCAGGGCATTCTCGTCTGGTACAGAGACTTTGGCAGAAAAGTGCACACGCCAGGCGTGTTTTGGCACTAGCAAAACCTAGCAGCAGAGTGTTCTGTGTGAGCGGGAGACGACACCTTACCTCGCCTAGAGAGATCTCGCCGCAGGATACCTAGCGCGAAGAAGGAGGCTGCTGCAGAGCACTGGAGAGTGCACTTGGCAGCAGATCGCTTGTCAGTGACTAGAGGCATGAGGCAGGATCAACGTCAGCTTGCTTTGCTACTACAGAGCCACTCGTCAAGCAGTCTTCTGTGGTACATAGCCGTGATGCAGAGAACTCAGTTCTAAGTGTAGTGCCAAGTGAGAACTACTGTGTGCTGTGCATGCTTTCTCCTTAGCGTTCTGTACACTGCAGTGCTCGTCCCTATGGCAGAATTTCCAGAGTGCACGGTACGCTTCCAAGGAGCAGGGCATTCTCGTCTGGTACAGAGACTTGGACAGAAAAGTGCACACGCCAGGCGTGTTTTGGCACTAGCAAAACCTAGCAGCAGAGTGTTCTGTGTGAGCGGGAGACGACACCTTACCTCGCCTAGAGAGATCTCGCCGCAGGATACCTAGCGCGAAGAAGGAGGCTGCTGCAGAGCACTGGAGAGTGCACTTGGCAGCAGATCGCTTGTCAGTGACTAGAGGCATGAGGCAGGATCAACGTCAGCTTGCTTTGCTACTACAGAGCCACTCGTCAAGCAGTCTTCTGTGGTACATAGCCGTGATGCAGAGAACTCAGTTCTAAGTGTAGTGCCAAGTGAGAACTACTGTGTGCTGTGCATGCTTTCTCCTTAGCGTTCTGTACACTGCAGTGCTCGTCCCTATGGCAGAATTTCCAGAGTGCACGGTACGCTTCCAAGGAGCAGGGCATTCTCGTCTGGTACAGAGACTTGGACAGAAAAGTGCACACGCCAGGCGTGTTTTGGCACTAGCAAAACCTAGCAGCAGAGTGTTCTGTGTGAGCGGGAGACGACACCTTACCTCGCCTAGAGAGATCTCGCCGCAGGATACCTAGCGCGAAGAAGGAGGCTGCTGCAGAGCACTGGAGAGTGCACTTGGCAGCAGATCGCTTGTCAGTGACTAGAGGCATGAGGCAGGATCAACGTCAGCTTGCTTTGCTACTACAGAGCCACTCGTCAAGCAGTCTTCTGTGGTACATAGCCGTGATGCAGAGAACTCAGTTCTAAGTGTAGTGCCAAGTGAGAACTACTGTGTGCTGTGCATGCTTTCTCCTTAGCGTTCTGTACACTGCAGTGCTCGTCCCTATGGCAGAATTTCCAGAGTGCACGGTACGCTTCCAAGGAGCAGGGCATTCTCGTCTGGTACAGAGACTTGGACAGAAAAGTGCACACGCCAGGCGTGTTTTGGCACTAGCAAAACCTAGCAGCAGAGTGTTCTGTGTGAGCGGGAGACGACACCTTACCTCGCCTAGAGAGATCTCGCCGCAGGATACCTAGCGCGAAGAAGGAGGCTGCTGCAGAGCACTGGAGAGTGCACTTGGCAGCAGATCGCTTGTCAGTGACTAGAGGCATGAGGCAGGATCAACGTCAGCTTGCTTTGCTACTACAGAGCCACTCGTCAAGCAGTCTTCTGTGGTACATAGCCGTGATGCAGAGAACTCAGTTCTAAGTGTAGTGCCAAGTGAGAACTACTGTGTGCTGTGCATGCTTTCTCCTTAGCGTTCTGTACACTGCAGTGCTCGTCCCTATGGCAGAATTTCCAGAGTGCACGGTACGCTTCCAAGGAGCAGGGCATTCTCGTCTGGTACAGAGACTTTGGCAGAAAAGTGCACACGCCAGGCGTGTTTTGGCACTAGCAAAACCTAGCAGCAGAGTGTTCTGTGTGAGCGGGAGACGACACCTTACCTCGCCTAGAGAGATCTCGCCGCAGGATACCTAGCGCGAAGAAGGAGGCTGCTGCAGAGCACTGGAGAGTGCACTTGGCAGCAGATCGCTTGTCAGTGACTAGAGGCATGAGGCAGGATCAACGTCAGCTTGCTTTGCTACTACAGAGCCACTCGTCAAGCAGTCTTCTGTGGTACATAGCCGTGATGCAGAGAACTCAGTTCTAAGTGTAGTGCCAAGTGAGAACTACTGTGTGCTGTGCATGCTTTCTCCTTAGCGTTCTGTACACTGCAGTGCTCGTCCCTATGGCAGAATTTCCAGAGTGCACGGTACGCTTCCAAGGAGCAGGGCATTCTCGTCTGGTACAGAGACTTTGGCAGAAAAGTGCACACGCCAGGCGTGTTTTGGCACTAGCAAAACCTAGCAGCAGAGTGTTCTGTGTGAGCGGGAGACGACACCTTACCTCGCCTAGAGAGATCTCGCCGCAGGATACCTAGCGCGAAGAAGGAGGCTGCTGCAGAGCACTGGAGAGTGCACTTGGCAGCAGATCGCTTGTCAGTGACTAGAGGCATGAGGCAGGATCAACGTCAGCTTGCTTTGCTACTACAGAGCCACTCGTCAAGCAGTCTTCTGTGGTACATAGCCGTGATGCAGAGAACTCAGTTCTAAGTGTAGTGCCAAGTGAGAACTACTGTGTGCTGTGCATGCTTTCTCCTTAGCGTTCTGTACACTGCAGTGCTCGTCCCTATGGCAGAATTTCCAGAGTGCACGGTACGCTTCCAAGGAGCAGGGCATTCTCGTCTGGTACAGAGACTTTGGCAGAAAAGTGCACACGCCAGGCGTGTTTTGGCACTAGCAAAACCTAGCAGCAGAGTGTTCTGTGTGAGCGGGAGACGACACCTTACCTCGCCTAGAGAGATCTCGCCGCAGGATACCTAGCGCGAAGAAGGAGGCTGCTGCAGAGCACTGGAGAGTGCACTTGGCAGCAGATCGCTTGTCAGTGACTAGAGGCATGAGGCAGGATCAACGTCAGCTTGCTTTGCTACTACAGAGCCACTCGTCAAGCAGTCTTCTGTGGTACATAGCCGTGATGCAGAGAACTCAGTTCTAAGTGTAGTGCCAAGTGAGAACTACTGTGTGCTGTGCATGCTTTCTCCTTAGCGTTCTGTACACTGCAGTGCTCGTCCCTATGGCAGAATTTCCAGAGTGCACGGTACGCTTCCAAGGAGCAGGGCATTCTCGTCTGGTACAGAGACTTTGGCAGAAAAGTGCACACGCCAGGCGTGTTTTGGCACTAGCAAAACCTAGCAGCAGAGTGTTCTGTGTGAGCGGGAGACGACACCTTACCTCGCCTAGAGAGATCTCGCCGCAGGATACCTAGCGCGAAGAAGGAGGCTGCTGCAGAGCACTGGAGAGTGCACTTGGCAGCAGATCGCTTGTCAGTGACTAGAGGCATGAGGCAGGATCAACGTCAGCTTGCTTTGCTACTACAGAGCCACTCGTCAAGCAGTCTTCTGTGGTACATAGCCGTGATGCAGAGAACTCAGTTCTAAGTGTAGTGCCAAGTGAGAACTACTGTGTGCTGTGCATGCTTTCTCCTTAGCGTTCTGTACACTGCAGTGCTCGTCCCTATGGCAGAATTTCCAGAGTGCACGGTACGCTTCCAAGGAGCAGGGCATTCTCGTCTGGTACAGAGACTTGGACAGAAAAGTGCACACGCCAGGCGTGTTTTGGCACTAGCAAAACCTAGCAGCAGAGTGTTCTGTGTGAGCGGGAGACGACACCTTACCTCGCCTAGAGAGATCTCGCCGCAGGATACCTAGCGCGAAGAAGGAGGCTGCTGCAGAGCACTGGAGAGTGCACTTGGCAG